>NC_134582.1:40820000-40975000 GCF_037038515.1 Microtus pennsylvanicus
TTGTTTTGTTTTTTTGGTTTGTGGGTTTTTTTCTGCTAAGCTTCAGTTACACAGAATCAATCTCTCTCTCTCTCTCTCTCTCTCTCTCTCTCTCTCTCTCTCTCTCCCTCCCTCCCTCCCTCCCTCCCTCCCTCCCTCCCTCCCTCTCCCCGTCTTTCTCCCTCTCCCTCCCTCTGTTGTTTGTTTTGAGACGGGATTTTTCTGTATAGCTCTGGCTGTCCTGGAACTCTTTCTGTAAAGTAGGCTGGCCACTAACTAAGATACCTGCCTGCCTCTGCCTCCTGAGTAACGGGACTAAAAGCATGCACTACTACACCAGCGCTAAAAAAAAAAAAAATTCTCTCCTTCTCTCTCCCTCTCCCTCTCTGTTTTTTCAGGGAGAATTTTAATTAACAAACAAAGTTTAAAAAAATAATGGCAAGCCGGGCGGTGGTGGCACACGTCTTTAATCCCAGCACTCGGGAGGCAGAGGCAGGCGGATCTCTGTGAGTTCGAGGACAGCCTGGTCTAGTTCCAGCTAGTTCCAGGACAGGAACTAAAAAGCTACGGAGAAACCCTGTCTCGAAAAATCAAATAATAATAATAATAACAATAATGGCAAAGCAGGGATTTGAGAAACTGTCTCAGCAAACAAATAAATAATTGCGAAGGAAAGTTGAAATTGCCAAGAATAGGCTACTTTTTGAGTTTTTATTAAATGGGAAATTCCTGTTGGTGTTCTTAAGTTAGTAGCTTGTCACTGGTATTAAAAGGCCCTATTCAGCCGGGCGGTGGTGGCGCACGCCTTTAATCCCAGCACTCGGGAGGCAGAGGCAGGCGGATCTCTGGGAGTTGGAGGCCAGCCTGGTCTACAAGAGCTAGTTCTGGGATGGGCACCGAAGCTACAGAGAAACCCTGTCTCGGGGGGAAAAAAAAAAAGGAAGAAGAAAAGGCCCTATTCAGGGCTGGAGAAATGGCTCAGAGGTTAAGAGCACTGTTTGCTCTTCCAAAGGTCCAGAGTTCAATTACCAGCAACCACATGGTGGCTCACAACCATCTGTAATGAGATCTGGTTCCCTCTTCTGGCCCACAGGCAGGCAAACCACTGTATACTTAATAAATAAATAAAAAGATAGATAAATAAATGGTTTATTCAGTAACAAACATGGAGACCCTGTTATGTACTTACAGTAAACCATTAGCGTCCAATGAAGGGGAAATCCCTCTTCTAGATACCTGAACAGTTTGTAGAGTTGTGCAGTACAATAACATTTTGGAAAATACCTAATGAGCACATATTTCACCGAAAAGAGGTGGATCAACACAAAATAAGCCATTGCACTAAATAGACCATATATAGAACAGGTACTGGCTAGCCTGCTCTCCGTAAGAGGGCCAGATGATAGTCAACATTTCTGGTTATGTGAACTTTGAGGTCATTGTGGCAAATACTCAACATGGCATGAGCCAGGCCATAGATGATCACATGTAAACAAGTGATCATGGCTGTGCTCCAGGAGCAGGAAAGTTTTATTGAATAAAAATGCCAATACCATGTAAATTTTTGCATCATAACGTATTATTTTTCTTGACTTTTGAGACGGGGTCTTGTTATGTAGCCCAACATGGAACTGGCCTAAGACTCATCTCCAGGCTCTGCCTAAATAAATAAAAAAATAAATTGTACCTAATGTTATTAGGTATCATTATGTCATTTTGAAACACAATTTGGTTTTGTTACTCCACTTTGCTGCCTCTTGTCTCCCATTCCCCAGCCTGTCCCTTTACCCTTCTACCTTCTATCCCTAGTAAGCCGCATGTCACAGGAGTTTCACCAGTGTTCTGGTACCCTCGCCCTTTCCTCCATGTCGTGACCACCGCCCCCCTTTCTGGTGTCAGATCCATGTATATGAACACTAAGAGCTGGGATCTGAATATGAGAGAAAATATGCAGTATTTATTTTTTCAGAACTTGCTTGCCTCACTTAATATGACAATGCACAGACCCATCCACTTTGCTGCAAATTTCACGATTTTATTTGTCTTTACAGCTGATAAAATTCCCATTGTGAGCACATTTTCATTATCCGTTCGCCTGTTTGTGGACTTCTAGGTTATTTCCTTTCGTAAAATATTACTCTTCATTTGTTTCAATCACTTGAAAAACTGTAACTGGCACCGTAATCTCACAGGTGCAAAGGGCAGGTGCCAGCAGAGCTTGGCAGAGCTTGGCTCCCTGGCCTGGGTTTGCATACCCCTTCTATACGAAACAAAACGGGAGGCAATATTTACAAAGGAGAGGGCAAGCCTGGAGAGGTACATTGGTTGTCTGGTGTCACACCCCTCTAGGTGGAGCTGGAGCTAGCCCCAGCACTTCTGACTGCAGCCCAGAGCTCTCCCGCATCCACTGCTTCCTCTTCCCTCTCTCTTCCTCCCCTTTAACACTTTCTATGTCTTTCTTTCACTTCAGTGATTACAGTGTTACCCTCAGAAATTATACAAGTTCTAAAAAAGAAACCCCTCCTCGTTTGTATAGAGGTGAGTATCCCCGCCTGTCACGCGGGAGACCGGGGTTCGATTCCCCGACGGGGAGCCAAAATAAAATTAAAAATAAAAAAGGAATCCTAAGGTAGTCACTCATGCTTACGGTCTCACTTGTGGGGTAGAGGAGGGTGGATTAGAAGTTCAAGGCCAGTGTCAGTACATAGTGAATTGGTGACCAATATGGGCTACCTGAAACCTTGCCTCAACCCCCCCCCCCAAAAAAAATAAATAAGCCAAGCTGGGCGGTGGTGGCGCACGCCTTTAGTCTCAGCACTCGGGAGGCAGAGGCAGGTGGATCTCTGTGAGTTCAAGACTAGCCTGGTCTACAAGAGCTAGTTCCAGTTCAGCCTCTAAAAAGCTACAGAGAAACCCTGTCTCGAAAAACAAAAACAAACAAACAAACAAAAAGAAAGAAAATAAATAAGCCAATAAATAATATTTAAATAGTGATTTGGTCAGGCCTAATTCTGACTGTATAACTTAACAGTATAAGTGAGATATGACGGTTCACATCTATAATCCCACCACTTGGAGGTAGAAGCGGAATAGGTATGAATTTCAGCCCAGTTCCACCTTGGGCTACATAACAACACTGTGTCTCAGAACCAAATAAGCTGTGTGACACGTGCTTTTAACCCCAGCACTTGGGAAGCAGAAGCAGGCGGATCTCTGTTAGTTTGAAGCCAGCCTAGTATACATAGGGAGTTAGCAGTGTACAGCAGTTAAGCTAAGCGTGCAAGGTAAGTATTGAGTAACTAACTTCATGGTGATCAATGTCTTCACTTGAGTAAGATAACTACAAGAACAGTCATGATTATCATGGTAGGAGACCCCCTTAGTAACTTCCCCCCTTTCTCTACTTCAGTGTTATCATAATTACTTTGTTGATTTAGGCATTTGATACATGTATATATATTTGGTGTGTGTGTGTTATCATAATTACTTTGTTGATTTAGGCATTTGATACATGTATATATATATATCTGGTGTGTGTGTGTGTAGATTTATAAACCCTAGTACCACTTCTTGAACATAGCATTCCAAACTGTCTCTTGAATAAGCACCATGTATAACAAAATTGGTTTGGTCAGGTAGATGACTCAGCGGGTAAAGCTGCTTGCTGCTAAGCCCGAAAACCTGAGTTCAATCCCTGGGATCCACGAGAAGAAAACCAACTCCTGCATGTTGTCTTCTGATCCCCCACTGCATTTCACAGAGCATGTTCATGCACACACACACACACACACACACACACACACACACACACAAGTAGATAAATAAATGGGGGGGGGTTGTTTTTTGTCTTAAAAAAAAAAAAAGAACAGTTGCTTTCCCAGAAGTAAGTCTATCCAATGTAGTCAATTCCACCTCCATGCTTGGCTCACTGAATTTGCCAGATGGTTCAGATAAATTCAGGAGCTACGAGCCAAAACTTCTCCATTGATTTTATTTGGTAGCATGCATTGCGTACAAAGAACTGACTCACCTGCGATCCATGAATGAATGTGCACTTACTCCAGGCACGAGTTACTGGGCTACCCTGATTGTAGTATATTCATGTGCTCATGCAACATGTAGATACGTAATTAGTGATACTTACCACATGCCAGAGACAAAAAAAAATTATTTTTGAAGTTACATTCATTTTTGTATTTGTGGGTAGGCAGTGTAGCTCAGTAGTAGAACACTTGCACATCCATAAGGCCATGGGTGGGTTCAATCCCCAGAACCTGAGAGGAAGAGACAGTGACAGAGGAAGACTTTTAGAGGCAAGTCCCAGAGGCTACCCCTTCCCTGTGATAAGCACATTGCTTCAGCACACCGTTATATTTGCTCATTCTCACACTACCCCTAAATATATAGGCATTCGTCACAGACAAGAAAACTGCAACCCAGAAAGTCGACAAAATAATGAATAGTAAGGATCCATCCTCGACTATGCCCCTTTACTCCAGAGTTCACGCCTTTAGCTGTCACTAAATTATCCTGATAACAAATTTAATGTTTAATTAAAACATTAAAATATGAGCTCCCTGCTTAGTTCAAAATTCAGTCAACATTTTGTATTGCACACACTACCGTCCATGAGCCACTATTCTGAGTAAAGACAGTAAGATTGGAGCCAGTGTGGTGGTGCACGTCTTTAATGCCAGCATTAGGAGGCAAGCGGGTCTCTGTGAGTTCAAGGCCAGCCTGGTCTATAGAAAGAGTTCCAGGACAGCCAGGCCTACACAGAGAAACCTTGTCCCAAATACGAAACAAAACAAAAACAAAAGAAAGAAAAAAGAGGTCATGAATTTGAGAGAGGGGAAGCATGGGGGGGTGTTGAAGGCAGGAAAGGAAAGGAAAAATGATATAAATACAGAGCTCATCTATGAAATTCTCTAAAAAATCCAAAAAGTATCAGTTTATCCTAAATCTGGGTCACGTGGATCAACTCATGTGACTTAGAAAAAAAAAAGTCATTTTGTTAAGAATAGCTAGAATCTTAGTTGTGTAAACACAAGATCACTTAGTAGACAAATTATGAGTCAACTCGAATAGTCTTTATTCTGAAAACATAGATTTGTTCCTTGGGAAGAACTCTGGATTAAGGGGTTCAATTTTTTTTAAAAAAAATGTTTATATATATATACATCTATGTGTGTGTGTGTGTGTGTATAATACTAATGATATACTAAATACAGCAAGGAATCGGACCATTCACACCTTGCTGATGGTGATGTGAAGTGGCACAGCATTTCTGAAAAGCAGTGTGATGCTTTCTTAAAAACTATCACCAGGCAATGCTGGCAAACGACTTTGATCCCAGCACTCAGGAGGCAGAGGCAGGCAGAGCTCTGTGAGTCTAAGACCAGCCTGGTCTACACAACAGTTCTAGGACAGCCAGGCCTGTTGCAGAGAGAAACTTGGTCTCCAAAATTTACATACTTTCTGTTTCTATTTGTGTAATATTCAAAAAGAACACGGTTTTAAAAGTGGAGACCAAGCTCGGAGGTGCAACCATTAGGCAGCGCAACCTTCTTGAAGCTTGACTCCCCCGGGTGGTAGATAAGAATAGAAAGATGGATTGTCAAGGTGACTCAGTAGCTAAATGCTTTTGCTGCTCTTCCAGAGGACCCAAGTTCTGTACCCAGCACCTACACTGAACAGCTCATTACTGTTTATAAAGCTGGCATCAGGGGACCAGGGTTTCTCCATAGCTTTTGGTTCCTGTCCTGGAACTAGCTGGAACTAGACCAGGCTGGCCTCGAACTCACAGAGATCCTCCTGCCTCTGCCTCCCGAGTGCTGGGATTAAAGGCGTGCGCCACCACCGCCCGGCCTATTTAATCTTAAACAAGTGAACAAACAACCAAACTGAAAAGGAATCATAGGCTGTTCAGATGTTTCAGCCAGTAAAGACTCTTATATACACAAATATCACAATCAAAATATATGAATGAAATCTTTTTAAAAAATAGGGTCACCGAACTGAAGACCCGGATATCAATCCACACATCTTCGAACACCTGATCTTTGACAAAGAAGCAGAAAACATCAAATGGAAAAAAGAAAGCATATTTAACAAATGGTGGTGGCATAACTGGATATTAACATGTAGATAAAAATAGAACCATATCTATCACCGTGCACAAAACTCAAGTCCAAATGGATCAAAGACCTCAACAGAAAACCAGCCACACTGAACCTTATAGAAGAGAAAGTGGGAAGTACACTTGAATGAATTGGCACAGGAGACCACTTCCTAAATATAAATATAACCCCAGCAGCACAGATACTGAGAGAAACAATAAATGGGACCTTCTGAAACTGAAAAGCTTCTGTGAAGCAAAGGACATGGTCAACAAGACAAAACAACAGCCTACAGAATATGAAAAGATCTTCACTAACCCCACATCAGACAGAGGTCTGATCTCCAAAATATACAAAGAACTCAAGAAACTGGACACCAAAAGATCACAAAATCTGGACTATAGACCTAAACAGATAACTCTCAACAGAGGACTCTAAAATGGCTGAAAGACACTTAAGGAAATGTTCAACATCCTTAGTCATCAGAGAAATGCAAATCAAATCAACTCTGAGATTCCATCTTACACCTATAGGAATGGACAAGATCAAAAACACTGATGACAACTTATGCTGGAGAGGCTGTGGGGTAAAGGGAGCACTTCTGCATTGCTGGTGGGAGTGCAAGCTGGTACAGCCCCTCTGGATGTCAGAGTGGTGATTTCTCAGAAAATTAGGAAACAACCTTCCTCAAGACCCAGTAATACCACTTTTGGGTATATATCCAAAGGATGCCCCATCGTGCCACAAGGAAATGTGCTCAACTATGTTCATAGCAGCATTGTTTGTCATAGCCAGAACCTGGAAACAACCTAAATGTCCCTTGACTGAAGAATGGATAAGGAAAATGTGGTACATTTACACAATGGAGTACTACACAGCAGAAAAAAATATCAACATCTTAAATTTTGCAGGAAAATGGATGGAGCTAGAAAACATCATTTTGAGTGAGGTAACCCAGATACAGAAAGACAATTATCACATGTACTCGCTCATAGGTGGTTTTTAAACATAAATCAAAGAAAACCACCCCACAAATCGCAATCCCAGAGAACCTAGACAACAATGAGGACCCTAAGAGAGACTTACATAGATCTAATCTACATGGGAAGTAGAAAAAGACAAGATCTCCTGAGTAAATTGGGAGCATAGGGACCTTGGGGGAGGGTGGAAGGGTAGGGGAGAGGCAGGGAGGGGAGCAAAGAAAAATGTAGAGCTCAATAGAAATCAATAAAAAAAATAGGGTCGCTATGACTGCTTCATGTCTGTCAGACTAGAGAAGGCAGAAGTGGGGGTAGGGAAGTCAGCAAGAAAAGAGAATGGAGGTTTGTACTAGGTGAACGGTGAGCAGTTGGACTATGGATGTATTTTGAAGATAAAGTCAATTTGTTTCAATGACAAATTCATTTGGGTATAAAAGACACATATGAGCCAGGCAGTGGCGGTGCATGCCTTTAATCCCAGCTCTCGGGAGCCAGAGGTAGGCAGATCTCTGTGAGTTCGAGGTCAGCCAGGTCTACAGAGCAGGACAGGCTCCAAAGAGACAGAGAGAAACCTTGTCTCGGAAAAAAAAAAAAGGAAAAAAGAAGAAGACATACATGAGTCAAGATTGACACCAAAGTGTTGGCCTACACACCCAGCCTGGGATGGGGAAAATGGGTTTAAAGAGTGGTTTGTAGGGCTGGCGTGGTGGCAAATGCCCGTTCCGGAATTCTGGAGGTTGATGGAGGAGGAATGAAAGCTCTGGGCTAACCTGAGCTATATACAAAGATTTTGTCTAAAAACATAAACCAAACAACAGCAACCCCACTGCTTTCCTGCCCCAGCTGTATTTCTCATCACCGTCTGGCAGTGCACTCATGATAGCACCCACACTAACAAGGTGCTCCAAATTCCCGACCCACAGGAACTCTGGGAGATAATAAATGGTTTGTTACCATTAAGGTTTAGAGTAATTTGTTAGGTGGCAAAAGGTGATTTTTTTTTCCTTTCTTCCCAGTCTTGGAGACAGAACTAGGGACTCGCTACTTATGAGATATATCTGAACCCATTTTAAACGTTTAGATATTAAGTCAAGTTCTTACTAAGTTGCCAAGACTGTCCTGAACTTGCTGTGTAGCCCAGGCAGGCCTTGGATTTGCGATTCTCCCTCCCTGACCTCCTGAGTAGTTGAACTTATAAACCTGTGTCACCATGCACTGATTTATCTTTATCTTAACACTGAGTCTTAGCATTGTAGCCGTGACTGGCCTAGGACTCCCCATTTCCTCCTCCAGTCTTCTTGCTAGATGACAGCCACACTGGACCACTGCATCTGATGGGAAAGCAATGTTTAATGACTCAGGTGACACAGCTCTCGGTGCTCTGTGGAATGCTGAAGATGGCAGCCTCACCTTGCAGATGCTGAGTCTGCAGTCACTGCGTAAGTGACTAGTTCCTAGTTCCTAGATGTCACAGATAACCGCTGCCTCAAAAGAAATGTAGACAAGCTTTTCTGCCTGGGAATGATCATTTCCCTAACTTAGCTGCATTTGTCTAAATAAAAAGCAGTCTCCATTAACCTAATGACTGTCCCCAGCTTGTGGCAATCAGGTCTAGAGTTTTCCATAACTGATGAAACCGGCTTTCCGTAGTACTTATTGTTCTTGCTGGCTTGCCTCCTCCATATTTCTTGAGCACTTAACTACGTACCAGGCATTGGTAAATATTACTCGTGTGGTATGAGCTCGTATTTTCTCAGCAGTCTGAGGAAGTAAGTATGATCATTATCTCCAATTTACATTGAGGACTCAGAGGTCCTGGGTTGAAGGAACTTGCCTAAAGTCACAGAGATAGACAAGCCTCAATTCAGACCTTGGCACCCGATTCCAAAGCCCATAAATGTAACCACTGTACACACCCCCAAAACTCAGCTGACTCATGAGCTGTGTTGGAAGTTGCACACAAATAATGCTGTCATCAACTAAACTTGCGAGTCCTAAAAGGATTATTCTTCCTTCTCTTTTTTCTTCTTATTGCCTGGATCATGAAAAAAAATGTTCAGCTGTGTGTGATGATTCACACCTGTGATCCTAGTCCCTGGACGGTCGAAGCAAGAGAACCATGTCTTCTTGGCAAGCCTTGGCTGCAAAGTGATCCGGAGGCCAGCCTGGGTTGCCTTGTGAGGCCAGTGTACAAAAATTGGAGAAGTCTGAAGATAAAGGTAGAACATGAATCTAAGAGAAGAAAACCATTTAAAAACTAAGGCTGTCTAATTGTGAAATACTCACTGAGTACCATGTGCCTGGGCAGCTATCCTGAGAGAACTGCATGCAATCTTTCCCTCACAACCCCTTGTCATTTCAAGATAGAGAAGTTAGGTAAAATAGACATTAAAAAACAACACAGAAGGACTCAAAGACAAGCCAAAATTAATTATAGCCTTATGGATCTAAATTTAGAAAGCGGACTAAATTGAATGAAATAACCAGCAGGGTAAGTTTAGGAGGGAAAGACAGGGAGAAACTGAGTTCTATTCAGAGTTTTGAAGTATGAGCAGTATATGGTTTGGCAATCAGAAAAAGGTATACCACGCAATTATATGATCATAACCAGCTCAATTAAGCTGGGGGAAAGATTCTTAGGAGCACAGGTAAAGCTTTTCCCCATTAAATAGGACTAATGTTTTTAGACTCGTGTTCCTAATGCCATAAATAGCTAGCATTTTAAAATGCTTACAGACACACGTGCATACAGAAACAGGGTCCATACACACATCACTCCTTTCATCTTCTTAGCAATCTGATGAGGTACATGCTATTATTATCTTTAAAGAGTAGTTAGTTGAATTTCCTAAGGTCATTCAGGAAATGATGACGTTGATCTGTTTGATTTGTAGCTGTAGCTCTTATCCACGGTTCTACCTTTCTAACTTCATTTACTGATAGAAGGTAGACCACATGGTCTAGCATGGAATCAATAATTCCCAAACAAAAAGTCATGTTACTACTCACTAACATTTTAACTTTCTTTGTTTTTTTTTTTTAAATTTGATGTACATAGGTGTTTGCCTGTATGTAAGCCTGTGTACCATGTGCATGCCTGGTGCCCTCAGACACCAGAAAAGGGTGTTAGATCCCCCTGGAATTGGAATCACAGAGAGTTGTGAGCAATCATGTGAGTGCTAGGAACTGACTCGTGGTGTTCTGTGAGCCCCCCAAAGCCTCAGTGTTGTAGTAAACACTTTAATCCCAGCACTTCAGAGTCATAGACAGGATGATCTCTACGTTTGAGGCCAACCTGGTTGTATACTGAGCTCCAGGACAGCCAGGTCTAACTAGCAAAATCAGGTCTCAAAAAACCCAAAAATAAAGTCAGGTGGTGGTGGCACATCCTTTTAATCTTAGTGCTCAAAAGGTAGAGGTAGGAGGAGCTCTATGAGATTGAGACCAGCCTGGTCTGTAGACAGAACAAGTTCCAGGACATCCAAGGCTACACAGAGGAACCCTGTCTTAAGAAAACAAATAAACAAAAACAAAAATAAAGAGTAGCAAATACTCTTAATCATTGAGCCCCCCCCCCCTCTCTCTCTCTCTCTCTCTCTCTCTGGAAGTCCTTGCTTGGCTCCTGGGTACTTGGCTTGACTGGGGGTACCCAGGGAAAGAAGAAATAAAAATAAACACATAGACACACATTTATGGAAACGCGGGGATTGAGTGGACTGGACTCCTCTGTTGGAAAGACTGAAGCACACTGGTAGCCCACCATGTTCACTACATATAGACGAACAAGGAGGCAGGATCATTATACACAGCTGAACAAGGAGGCAGATTTAGCTAATCTTGGTAGGTACAGGCTCTGCAGGGAAGCTGTCTTCAGATCGTAAATACCTATGGCAGAAAGTGAAGATGGATGCTTTCTGCACAGGCATCACAGGAAGGCTTTATCATCTCTTTAAGCCTCATGTTTGGAGGAGGGGAGGCTCTGACATTTTTCCGTGGGGCTAAGACGTTGAAGTCCTCGATGTGACCACGTCCATGCCAACAACACACATTCACTTCAGGACTTCATCCATTCAGGGCTTCTTCCACTCTCCACACTTTATTTCTTAATTTCTTCCTTCTTCTTAACAGACGCTTCCATAGTCAAAGACACCATCTCTTCTGGACAATAGTAGCAGCTTCGCTATTTTCTGTTTTTCTCTTTTGTAACACACAAATAGGACCATGTGCCTTCCCTGCTTAAAACCTGAGCTGGCTCTCATTGCCCCTGCTGGTTTGATGCCTGCCTTTTCCTTTTAGTCTTTACTCTCCATGAAAGACACAGCTGTCTCTATCTTGTTTAAGTGTCTCTCCAGCATGAGAGCATCATGTACATAAAGGATGCTAGATGAATGGAGTGGAATGAAATGAATCCAAATGACTGTTGTCCTCTTTGGTGGAGCTAGGGGTCAAACTGGGACTGCGCACATGCTAGGTAAGCACTTAACTCTAGTCCTCTTTAGAAAGATAGATTTTTAGGCATTTGAATAGGAAATACAAATAAATGTGGAGGCATGTAGGTGGTTTTGCACAGTTTGCATTCACTAAATCATTTGTTTACTTTCTGCTTTCATGTCTCATGCTTATTAATGATAGGTGCTACAAGACAGCATCTATGTGTTTTGTGGTTCTATTCTAGTTCTATGTCAGGGTCATGTCAAGTGCTTAGTAAGTATTTGCTGCATGAAAGATTTCAGTTACCAATGCCATTTGTGAGGACAAATAGTTCAGGTTAGGTCACAATTGTTACAGGAAAGCATAACCAGTTCTAAAAAGCGGTGGAGTATGAGATTCTCTCACTTATTCAAAATTATAAAGCACCTACCATGTGCTAGAGATACTGCTAGACACAGTCCTATTACCATGAAGCTTGAAGTCTGGTGATAGACAGGCAATTACATACATACATACATACATACATACATACATACACACATACATAAAGGGAGAGAAAGAACAAGACAATCCAGGGAATATATAGGAGACATTTAACCCAGACATAGTGTTAAGAAGTGATTTCTAGCTGGACAGTGGTGGCGCACGCCTTTAATCCCAGCACTGGGGAGGCAGAAGCTCGCAGATCTCTGTGAGTTTGAGACCAGCTTTGTCTACAAAGCAAGTTCCAGGACAACCAGGGCTACACTGTGAAACCCTGTCTTCGAAAAACAAAAAACAAGCAAACAAAAAAATGATTTATAAATTGTTGCTAGTTAAAAGAAGGTGCAGAAAGTGATGGAGTGAACGCCTTTGTGTGTGCAGCCCTTACTGAGAAAGCCAGAGCTTTCTTCTTCGTAGCCTAAGGCTCCTTCTTTCTTTCATCCAACCATGTTTTTTATTACACTTGTATCATACGCCAGGCATGTATTACACCATCATTAAAGTTTGTCTACGACTACTTAGGAAAAAAATTCTTCAGAACTGTTGGTGGCACGGATCAGTTATTCGCTCCTCTTAAAGTGCTTTGAGGACGCTTAGTGTTTACTAGATTAATGGATTAACACATGAACAAATCTGAACTCTAAGGGTAAAAGCCATTTATTATCAGGTCTGTTCGACAGAATAGTTTTGTGCTGATGGAAATTTTTCAGCATATTTGCACCAACCAATATGGCAGTCATAGATGATGAGTACTTGAAATGTGGCTTGGGCGTGGCCTGAGCCAAGCTTCAGAGAACAGGTGCGTTTCTGATCTCTTCCCTAAAGGTGCAGATTATTTGGTGCTATTAAACATCTACAAGCTGAGCTGTTGAATGCTACTGGTGCTAATAAATACCTGTGCGTGGTGGCAAGCCATAATTAGCACCTCAGTCACTGAATAGCAATCAATTCCGCGTTCTGGCATCCTGACAGACAGACGGCTCCACGGGGTGAGAGGGTTCACGTTCCTAACTCCACCTCCTTTAGAGCTCACTTGCGGCAGTCCGTCATCCTGAACTGCATCACGGATCTTGTAGTTCAACATGAGGGTGACATCACTGCCGGTGTCACCTGGGCGTGGGCTATGATTGATTTCCGGTATCTCGTTGTCTTTTGGGAATTGTAGTTCAGAGACGCCGGTTGTACCTCAGCACTCATGGTCTGGGAACTACAACTCCCTGCTGTCCTCGAGATGCGCCCGGCTGTACTCTGCGAGCTGTGCGATTGCCTCAGCAAGTGTGAAGTGTGTGCTTTGGTGTCCTGGGAAGCTAGGATTCCCCGAGTGGGAGGGAAAAGTTGGAGCTACTTCTCTGAGGATATCACTGGGACCGCTGTGCTGGATCTTGAGTCATTTGGGCGACACCATGGCGGTGAGTTTGGGCGGGAAGAGCATCCTCCGATTTGGGCCCTGAAACCCAGCTGTTAGGGTATTCGGGGCTCCCCACATGTGCCTGTCGCCGGGAAGGGAAACACCCTTTTCGGAAAGACTCCTTTCCCTCGCTGGAGGCACGATTTCCTGGAGAATCATTTGCTTTTCTCTCTAGTTGAGCCAGCGTCTTCACTTTACGCGGACTACTTAAATTACAAACACGGAATTTCGTCGTGTTTTAAGTAAAAATAGAGGTAGAGAAGACTATGTAAACGTTTCCAACAATCGGGCACCTCACTGAGAATGTGTTTAGTGTCTCTGAAGCACTGACTTTTAAATATATTTTATTTTACAATGAAGCAGCTGGACCCGGTGGCACAGGTCTGGTAGTCTCAGCTACTTTGGAGACTGAGACAGGAGGACTGAAAATAAAAGACTTGCGTGGGCGTGGAAAAAGTTCAAAGTCAACCCGAATAACTTAGCAAGACTGTCTCAAAATAAAAAGTGAAAAGGGCTGGGAAGTAGTTCAGTCGTAGAACTCTAACCTAGCATGACCAAGGCCCTTAATTCAGTCTCCAGTACTGGGGGCGAAATGAAATAGTTTAGCAGGAGGGAGCGATGACTTTCAGGAATTAGAGGTATTCCTTGAGGCCTCTTGAGCTTGGTAGTCACAAGGTGTTTAGAGGACAGTCGGGTTTTCCTCCTGCCACGTTCACCTACCCAGGTGGAGGAGCGGAGATGACTGGGCAGGGTATTTCCAGGTAATACAATGATGGCAGAGTAGCCAGAACCAGAAGCACAGATGGGTACAGAGAGGCAGTGAGAAGATGGGACTGGGTGACTGGCAAGCTAAGAGTTGGCGGAAAAGGGACCCCATTATCAGGAGAAGGTTACTATAGGGTTGAAGAATTTTTGGCGCTGGAATTCTTTTTCTTTTTGGTCTTAGACTTATGTAGCCCAGGACCCCTGAAACTCACTGTATAGCTTTATCTCTGAGTCTTTCTGCCTCTTACCTTAAAGGGGGTTGGGTTTCAGCGGTGCAATATTGTATCTGGCATAAAAGAAACTCATCTGTGCTCTTCAGTTCATGGCTTTTCTTTCCTCCTCTTCCTCCCCCTCCTCCTCCTCCTTCTCCTCCTCCCCTCCTTCTCCTCCTCCTTCTCCTTCTCCTCCTCTCCTCCCCTCCTCCTCCTCCCCTCCTCCTCCTCCCCTCCTCCTCCTCCCCTCCTCCTCCTCCCCTCCTCCTCCTCCCCTCCTCCTCGTCCTCCTCCTTTTTGTGGAAGTGTTATTGGAGATTGAACCCAGTGCCTTGCACACGCTAGACAAATAAACTGCCATTGTGTTGCGTACCCACCTTGAAAGGACTGTTTCTAGTTAGTAGTAAAATCTTTTGGAGTGACCACCTCCATGGCTGTTCATACCCATCACTGTGGGAGAAATGTTAGGGAGAGAGCCAGGTAGGAAAAACCTCAAGAAAAGAGGCAGGGACTAATTTCTCTGTTTTATTCTGGTGGTGTGTGTGTTTCTTACCCTGCAAGGTTAAATATCTGTAAGTAATATAGTTTGTATTCATGGGATACCTTGCGGTTTACAAAAGACCTGTGCCAAAAATAGATGGGAGCATCAGGAGCACTGTCAGACTGAAAGCCAGGATAGAACTTATTTAGGGTCCTGGTTCTGTATTTAGGAACTGGTGGAGCCAGGATGTGGGCAACAGAGCAAGGGAAAACAGAAACTGGAGTAAGATGATGGGTGGTATTGTCGGTTTTCACCATTTGCTGGCTTGCTGTCAAGTTCAGGTTTGCTGTCTCGAAAATGGGAGTCATAGTTTAACCTGCTTCTCAGGGTTGTAAAATTGAGATGATGCCTACAAAAGTGTCCTAATAACTGCAGAATAGCAGGCTATGGTGCTACACCTCCTTAATCCCAACACTCCGAGGCAGGCAGATCTCTGAGTTTGAGAGCAGGCTGGCCTACATAGTGAGTTCTAGGCTAGGCAGGGCTATATAGCGATACCCTGCTTTCAAACAAAACCCCAACAGAAAACCCAAACCACAAAGCAAAATAAATGAACTGCAGAATACTGTGAAGATATGTATTTGCCTGTATGTGTATCTGTATATTGTGCTTGTCTGCCGCCTGTGGAGGCCAAAGGAGGTGCTGGATCTGGAACTTTCTGGAACTGGAGTTACAGACAGTTGTGAGCTGCTGTGTGGTGGTGGGAACTGAACTCAGGTCCTCTGGAAGAGTATCCCGTGCTCTTAACGTCTGAGCCAATTTTCCAGCTCTCCTTTTCTTGATACTTACTTTTTAAAATTTGTGATGGAGTCTTGCTAAGTTGCTCCGTTGCCCTTGAACTTGCTCTACATCCCACACAGGGCTGGCACTTGCTGTCCTTTGTGCCTCCCAGGTAGCTAGGTTTACAGTTCTGTGCCACCAGGCCTGGCTTGGAGACCTGATTGTCACAACCAGGTGTGTCCTATTAGTACCTACTGAGAAGAAACAACAGATGCTTTAAACATCCTACAGTGCACCAGAGAGCCCCTGAGAGCAAAACCTGGCACAGATGTCAGGGCCTCAGAATTCAGGTTTTTTGTTTTTTTTGTTTTTTTCAAAACAGGGTTTCTCTGTAGCTTTGGAGCCTGTCCTGGAACTCGCTCTTGTTGACCAGGTTGGCCTCAAACTCACAGAGATCCGCCTGCCTCTGCCTCCTGAATGCACCGTTCCTGCTGGGTTCAGTAACTAATTTTTAATATTGTTCATTTACATTTTAAGGTAGGCTTGAAGAATTTGATCTGTCAGTTTTTTTTTTGTGAGCATGACTTCTTTTTTCCCCCTCTTGGTTTTTCACACAGGGTCTCAGGTAGCCCAGGCTGGTCTCAAACTTGCAGTTTGCCTGAGGGTGCACTTGAATTTTGATCCTCTTATTTCCACCTCCCAGGTGCTGGGATTATGGCATGCACTCTTATTTCTTTTAAAGCAAGCCATTCTGTTTCTTTTTGTATTTAATAGGAAAGAAAAGGAACAGCCAAAGTAGACTTCTTGAAGAAGATTGAGAAAGAAGTCCAGCAGAAATGGGAAGCTGAGAAAGTGTTTGAAGTCAATGCATCTCATTTGGAGAAGCAGAAGCAGACCAGGTGAGTCGGTGACGATCCCCACACCCATCTGCCCAGGGAGAGGGAAGTGAGACAGTGTGTATAGTGGGCTGGAGGAGCTGAGTTCCCCCATGTACTCAAGTCGAACTCTATGGAATTCTTAGATTTTGTTCACATTAAGATAAAAAAAAAACACATTTATTTTTGTGTGTTTGCAAGTGTGGTACATACGTGATATTCAGAGGACAACTTTCAGGAATCAGTTGATTGCTACCATGTTGGTTCTGAAGATTGACCTTGAGCCTGTGTCTGCTGAGCTATCTCACCAGCCCTTACAGATTTTTTAAGTTATTATTTTTCACATTTTGACAAAGGAAAATGTTTTGAAGTTTTGTATTTATTGGCCGATAAAAAGAAAGCTTTTTCTTTGAGAGATTCTTACTGATATTACCTCCAATATAGAATAAAATTTTGAAGGGTGACTATATTTGTTGATTTTATTTTATAAGTACTATATTGCTTTGAAACTAAGATGATAATTTGAGGCAAATTGTAGACAGTGATTATTGGAGGGAAAACAAAAGCAAAGTAATTGTTCTCCAGAAGAATGCTACAGTTGCTGGGCATGGTGTCCGTGTCTTTGATCCCAGCACCCAGCACTCAAGAGGCAGAGGCAGGTGAATCCCTGAGTTTGAGGCCAACTTGATCTACAGAGTGAATTATAGGACAGCCAGGACTACACAGTCTTAAAACACAAAACAAAAAAAAAAAAAAGAAAAGAATGTTACAACATGTTAAATTAATGTGCATACATATATATATATATAAATATTGACATTGTCCAAGTAGGGCATGGTGGTGCACACCTTTAATCCCAGCACTTGGGAGGCAGAGAATGTGTGTGGTAGTAGCTAACTGTGAACTAACTGTGTGCTAGGAAACATACCATAGTCTCATTGAATCCTAAGAATTTTTATTATGTTTACTTGATATTATTTTTTAAGGTTTATGGATGTTTTGCCTGCATGTGTGTCTGTGTACCATGTGGATACCTGGTGCATACAGAGCTCAGAAGAGAGTGTCAGATCCCTTTGACTGGAATTACAGACGCTTGTGAACTGCTGTGGAGGTGCTGTGAGCTAAACTGTGGTCTATAGAAGAGCAGCAGATGCTCTTAACTACTGAACACCTCCAGTCCCTTGCTTAGCTCCTTAATAGCTTTTTAAGGTGAACGCTTCTTTTTGTCTTTTGAGACAAGGTCTCACACTATCCCAGTCTGGTCTCCAACTTGGCTATGTAGCAGAGAATGACCTGACTTGATCCTCTGCCTCCTCCTAAGTGCTAGGATTACAGGCATGTGTCACCGTGCTTGATCTATGTGGTGTTGGGGATCAGACCCAGCACTTTGTGTATTCTGGGCAAGCACTCAACTAACTAAGCTGTTCTCAACCCGCTAAAAAATAAATTACATTAAACTACATGTAGCAGATGGTGAAGTAGATACAGAGAGGCTAAGTAAAGTTCTCAAAGTTGATAAGAGTTCACAGGGTGTGACTCTTTCATACTTCTGTCCTTCCAAGTATTTTTTAAGGGTATTTCTATGTAGCTCTGGCTGTCCTGGAACTTACTATGCAGACCAGGTTGACTTCTAACTCACCCTGCCTCGACCTCCCAAGTGCTGGGATTAAAGGCATGTAGGACTACTCCTGGCTTTGCCCTTCCAAGTATTAACCAGGCAAGCTAGCTTTTTTGTTTTGTTTTGTTTTGATAGATTTATTATGTATGCAGTGTTCTGCCTGCATGTTTGCCTGCAGGCTAGAAGAGGGCACCAGATCTCATAAATGGTTGTGAGCCACCATCTGGTTGCTGGGACTTGGACTCAGGACCTCTGGGAGAGCAACCATTGCTCTTAACCTTGACTAGCTTGGTTTTTAAGAGCTGATGAACTTAAGGTGTAACTGTAGATGTTTCTAGGGCTTACTAATTAAAAAAATAAAAACTATCATCTTTACTTACTACTTAGGTAAACTACAATGGAATGCATGTAGTGCGCTCTATTTAAAGTGAAAGAGAAATTGCTAGCATACAGTATTGTTATACCTTAAACTACAGTTTGTTATTCTGTTGCTTGGTTTTAGAATTTTAGTCCACATTAAGTCAGTTTAATAAGAAATGAATCACTGGGGCTGGAGAGATGGCTCAGAGGTTAAGAGCATTGCCTGCTCTTCCAGAGGTCCTGAGTTCAATTCCCAGAAACCACATGGTGGCTCATTACCATCTGTACTGAGGTCTGGCGCCCTCCTCTGGCATGCAGGCAGAATGTTGTATACATAATAAATAATTCTTTAAGAAAAAAAAAGAAAGAAATGAACCACTATAATGGGTCAGTAAAAGAATGACCTGTTGAGATATGAAGTTTTGTTGAAGAAATTTATGAATATTGTGAAGATTAAATTTCAAAAGTCTTTATGAAACATACTGTGCTTTAATAAAATTCGTGAGTGAGCCACACTAAGTGATATATTGTTGAAGAACATATCCATATTTGTAAACTATGGAAAAGGAAGAGAATGGCAGAGCCAACTGGAGGTTATTGGTTTTCCCTTGTGGGGAGAGCACATATGGTTGGCTTCACTGAATTATAACTTGGAGGGTACATTTGTAAGTGCTCAGTTATTTGAAAGTACACGGCATAATAAAATGGACATTTTATTTTATAGAGACAGGATCTCACTATGTAGCACGTGCTGGTCTGGATCAAACTGACCTTGAACTCACAGAGATCCCCCTACCTCTGCCTTCCATCCTGGCTGAAAAATTAACACTTACAAATGCGCCATTTATGCTGTGTGATATAATACGTAGGTTACAAATACTTATTGTGAAAAAGAAAGATAGTCTGAGAATAGAAACAGCTTTCAATAAGGTGATCCACTGCACTTGCTGTGATGTTAGGACGTCTCCACTGCACGTGCTGTGATATATGGACGTCTCCACTGCACGTGCTGTGATATATGGACGTCTCCACTGCACGTGCTGTGATATATGGACGTCTCCACTGCACGTGCTGTGATGTTAGGACGTCTCCACTGCACGTGCTGTGATATATGGACGTCTCTCCACTGCACGTGCTGTGATGTTAGGACGTCTCTCCACGGCACGTGCTTTGATATTTAGGACACCTCTCTCAAGGAACTTGAAGCTGCTTTGTGTGTATCTTTAATGAAAAAGGAATCTCACCCCCCCCCCCTTTTTTTTCTTTTGGTTTTTCGAGACAGGGTTTCTTTGTTTAACAGCTGAGGCTGTCCTGGAAATTACTCTGTAGACCACACTGGTCTCAAACTCACAGAAATCCACTTGCCTCTGCCTCCCAAGTGCTAGGAGTAAAGGTGTGTGCCACCACCTGGCTGGAATCTCACTTTTTCAAATAAATGTTAGAGCAGTACAGATGGTTAAAAATGTTAATTTTTAAATGATATCATTGTTACTTACATATTTCAGTCTGAGTTAAACCTCTCATATTTGTGACAGAGATACTTATCTCTTTTCTGTGTTGTGGTCTAACTCAGGCTTCATACATGCTGTGTAAGTGCTCTACCATCAAGCTACATCCCTAGATCAAGGAGATTATTGCATAATATCATTTATGAATGTATGATGTTTTCAAAATCAAATTTATCTTAAGTTTTGGAGAGCTTTTACTTTCAAGTTTATAAACTTAGTATCTTTTTTTTTTTCAGACAGTCTTACCTTAGGCTTTAGACCTAGACCTAGAGCTTTCTGTATGAACCACGCACAGCTCAAGTTCACAGAGATCCACCTGCTTTTGGCTCCTGAGTTACCACATGTTAAAGGTTACTACATGTTAAAGTTACTACATGTTAAAGACATGTGCCACCCTGTCCAGCCCAAACTTGCTATCTTTTAAGTAGCTAAACTTAATTTTTTTATTTTTAAATTTTTGTTTTTTGTTTTTTGAGAGAACCCTTACTGTAGCTTTGGAGCCTGTCCTGGAACTAGCTCTTGTAGACCAGGCTGGCCTCGAACTCACAAAGATCCACCTGCCTCTGCCTCCCGAGTGCTGGGATTAAAGGCACATACCACCACCGCCAGGCTCTTTATTTTGTTTTTAAAAGAGATTTTATTTTTGTGTTAATGTGTATGAGCATGTAAGTATACCAGCAGTGCCTGCAGAGTTCAGAAGAGGGCATTCCATCCCCTGGAACAGTTATAGAAGATTGTGATCTATCCTGTGGGTTCTCTTGTTTGAGCAGCAAGAGGACAGCAACATCTGTCCAGCTCCTCCAAAAACTAGACTTGCCACAGAGTACTTGCATGACCCAGCAGCCTTTCCATCCCACCGTTTGTTGTGAAAGAAATTTAACATTTTCTTTTTTTGTACTTTCTTTTTCATATTACTTTGCAGCAAGGGGAAATACTTTGTCACTTTCCCATATCCATACATGAACGGACGCCTTCATTTGGGACACACGTTTTCCTTATCCAAGTGTGAGGTAAAGCTCCTGTGTTTATTACTTGGGATAGGGACTGTCTATATTAAATACCAGTTTGAAAAAAAATTGCACGTATAAAATTCATTTCCTCTTAAGGGAATTCAAATACTTTTAAAGAATAATTTTTATACCTTAAATTTTATGTTTTTGTTTCCATGTCATGTGCATGTTTGTTCAGGGTTCTGGACATGTGTATGTTCAAAATTTCTATGTTGGTTAAAAACAACAAAAAAGATAGTGGAGTAGAATGTTGCAGTGACAAAATGTCTGTTCTAATGCTGGGAAGAGGGAAGTTAGTGCTGCCAAAAGTTAGCATTTTGCCAGGTGGTGGTGGCGCAAGCCTTTGATCCCAGCACTCGGGAGGCAGAGGCAGGAGGATCTCTGAATTTGAGGCCAGCCTGGTCTATAGAACAAGTTCCATGACAGACTCCAAAGCTACAAAGAGAAACCCTGTCTCCCCCACCCCAAAGTTAGCATTTTGTGTACATCTGCCATTTATATTTATAATTTAAATTTGATTTTCTTCCTGCAGTTTGCAGTAGGATACCAGAGATTAAAAGGGAAAAATTGTCTGTTTCCCTTTGGGCTACACTGTACTGGCATGCCTATTAAGGTAAGACTGCTTAGAGGATTAGCTTCTACTCTTTCCTTTTCCTTAACTTTTAAAAAATTTATTCATGTATTTTTTAGGTATGATCGCTCTATCTGTATGTATGTCTGCACATCAGAAGAGGGCACCAGGTCCCATTATAGATGGTTGTGAGCCATCGTGTGGTTGTTAGGAGTTGAACTCAGGAAGAGCCATCAGTGCTCTTAACCTCTGAGCCATCTTTCCAGCCCCTGGTTTCTACTCTTGAGCTTAGAGTAAAGAAGAATACCTGATTTATGATTTTGGAATTGGATTTTTCACTCATGCCATTTACATTAAAGTATTTTATGAAATGAGCTAAATTTGTTATAGTGAAAATT
This sequence comes from Microtus pennsylvanicus, assembly GCF_037038515.1. Taxonomy (NCBI): domain Eukaryota; kingdom Metazoa; phylum Chordata; class Mammalia; order Rodentia; family Cricetidae; genus Microtus; species Microtus pennsylvanicus. The sequence goes on from NC_134582.1 coordinate 40,841,979, forward strand.
AATTTAAAAATTCTTTAAAGGACTAGGGAGATAGCTTAGGGTAAAGCACTTGCTGAGTGTCTTAGGATTCTATTGCTGTGAAGAGATACCATAACCATAATAACTCCTATAAGGAAAACATTTAATTGGGGCTGGCCTATAGTTCAGAGATTTAGTCCTTTATCATCATGGCAGGAAGCATGGTGGCACGAGGCCGACATGGTGCTGGAGAGGGAGCTGAGAGTTCTACGTTTGGAGCCACAGGCAGCAGAAGGAAACTGTGTGCCACACTGCCTAGCAAGGCCATACCTACTCCAACAAGATCACACCTCCTAATAGTGCTACTCCCTATGGGCATATGGGGGCCATTTTTATACGTACCATCATACTAAGTAAACTTGGTGACTTGAGTTCAGAGCCCCAGAATGTAGCATGAGTTCTAATAGGTCTTAATAATAAAAGCCCAGAGTCAGGTAAAGGGAAAATGCTGATAGACCAGAGAGATGAAGGAGCCAAACCACAGCCACCTTACCTACTCAACTTCCCAGCCAGAAAGAGGCTGAGTTCCTGTTTCCTCCCACCTTATCTCCTCTCTCTGCCCAGCCATATCACTTCCTGTGTGTCTGTACAAACCTCCAGACCTCTATGGTTAACTAATGACTAGCTCCATCCTTTGATCTTCAGGCAAGCTTTATTTGTACAAACAAGATATCGCCACATTTCTCCTAGTTGCAGTTTTACATTTTCTTCTGTGGGTTGTGCTTCACATGTAGTTTGCTTTAGACCTTTTAGTTGTCTGACATGATGTTCATCAATGCTTGAATTTGGGTACTTTGAGAAGAATACTTAGTATATTGATGAGGCATAAACTTCCTATTGTCCCATTTTAGTAACATTAAGTTAATACATGACAGAGTTGCTCATTCTAAGGGGTCTTTAGTACTTAGAAAGTAGTCTGTGGGGACTATGTTGAGAACCTCTGAATGGCCTATTATTCAGTAGCCTAGTGGTTTTAGCATCTTTTGGTGATCCTGGCTTATTTTAATTACCACATTTGTGGTTGCAAATGATGACTTTTTTTTAAAGATTTGTTTATACAACTTTCTGCCTCCACACGCCAGAGGAGGGCGCCAGATCTCTTTACAGATGGTTTGGAGCCACCATGTGGTTGCTGGGAATTGAACTCAGGACCTCTGGAAGAGCAGACAGTGCTCTTAACCACTGAGCCATCTCTCCAGCCCCAAATGATGACATTTTTATATGTGTATGTGGCATTGGAATTGAACTGAGGGTCTTACACTTGGTAGCCCAAGTGCTCTAACACTGGGTCACGTCTTCAAACCCAATATTGGTGACTCTCCCCTTTCAGTACTGGACTTTTAGGTAGGGCTTTGCTTTACCAGGTAGACAGTCTCTCTTAACCTGAATTATATCTGTATTTCTTTTTATTTAATTTTTATTTTTATATAGTCTTGTTAAATTGCCCAGGATGATCTTGAGCTTGTAATCCCCCTGCCTCAGTCTCCAGAACATCTGTATGTGCCAGTAGTACCTTTCTAGTTGTACTTACTTATCAGCTGAAACTCTTCTTTGATGTTTTCTCTGTTTTGGAAGAACTGTGGTGGAGAGCCCAGTTCTGTAACTTGCTAGCTTATAACCTTGGATAAATCACTTCATGTCGGTGTCTGTTGTCTACCTCTCAGGAGTGCTGATTACTAACAGAGGGTAAGAATTTACCTTCCACTACAAAGATAATCTTCAAAATGAGAAACCATTAGTATTGTTATCCAAAATGACATCCTCTGTTTTATGTATCTTTTCATTTCCGCTGTTTAGTGTGTCAGGATGCTACATTAAGTACTATACATATTGAATAAAATACAAACTCTGTTATAGGATTTTGAGGCATGTGATTTACATCATCTGGGTTTTCTATAATATTTGTGTGTAGATGTTACATGCAATTTCAGAAAGTTGATTTTTGTTGACCTTGGAAACAGTTTATTTCCTTGAGTTCTGAGCTTGGCTCTTTGTGTTCTTGTGCTGTAGGCGTGTGCTGACAAGCTGAAAAGAGAAATAGAGCTGTATGGCTGCCCTCCTGATTTTCCAGAAGAAGAAGAGGAAGAGGAAGAAAGTAGCGTTAAACCTGCAGATATAACAGTGAAGGATAAAGCCAAAGGGAAAAAGGTCTGGTGGTTGTTTACGTTTCAGTTGTCTTGCCTGACGTTCCCACCTCTTTGATTTAGTTGTATATACCCAGCACTGGCAGGTGCCTGGCACATGAAGCGTACTTGGTAATTTTTAAGAAACTGTCAAATCAAGACTGTTTAAATGATTCAGTGGGTAATGAGCTTTCTAGGTAATAACAACATCTCCAAATCCCAGCACTCCATTGGTGAGAAGGGCGGTAGAGACAGAAGAATCCCCAGAAGCTTGTAAGCTAGTCTGGAGTCAGTTTTGAACAGCAGAGATCCTGCCTCAAATAAACTGACAGGTTGTCCTGACCTCCACATGTGCACCATAGATACTGATGAGCATGCACCCATAAACATACATCTTACATACACCCACAAAGATGAAAAATCCGTCAGGTCAGCAGTTAACAGCACTGTTAACCCATGTCCATTCCCAGCACCTGCATGATGGTTTATTACTGTCTGTAACTCCAATCCCAGGGTATCTGCTGCCCTCTTCTGGCCTATTTGGGTACCTACATGCACATGGTACACAGACATGCAAGCAAGCAAAACACCCCTTTACCTAAAAATAGAATCAATACATTAAATCAAAATATTGTCTGGCTTTATTGTTGCTTTTTCACTTTAGTTTGATATATTTTAGATTTAAAGGAGTTTCAAGATAGTGCAGCATTCCAGCATAACCTTTGTCCACCTCCCCTAATGTTACTCTTCTTTACTCTCTGTAACTGTGATACAGTCATCCTACCTAAACAGCTAATGTTAGTTCAGTGCTGTGTTCTAAACTGTAGAGTTCATCTGAAGTGTTTTAAAAAGAGGACTTCATTTTTTTTTTTTTTTTTTTTGGTTTTTCGAGGGGTTTCTCTGTGGTTTTGGAGCCTGTCCTGGAACTAGCTCTTGTAGACCAGGCTGGTCTCAAACCCACAGAGATCCACCTGACTCTGCCTCCCAAGTGCTGGGATTAAGGGCGTGCGCCACCACCGCCCGGCGAGGACTTCATTTTTTAAAAGATTTAATTTTTAATTTTGTGTGTGTGTCTTTGTTATGTGCAGATACTTAGAGAGTCTAGAAGGTGTTGGGTCCCCTGGAACTGGAGTTACAGGCAGTTGAGAGCAGCTTGATGTGGTTGCTGGGAACCGAATCTGTGTCTTCTGTAACAGCAGTGTGCACTCCTGATTGCTGAGCTATCTCTCTAGCCTCCTGTATTTGCATAGAAATTGTGTGTGTGTTGAGGGGAGAGGCAGGGGCAAGCTTATGGAGGTCAGAGGACAGCTCTGAGTAGGTTCTTTCCTGCCATCCTGTAGGATCTAGGGAGAGAGTCAGGCTGTCAGGTCTGTGCACAAGCATCCATACTGACTAAGTCCTCTTGCTGATCTTGTATTTGAAGTTGTACCCATCCTTCTCCTAATGTCTTTTCTCTGCTTTAAACAGGGGGTGGGGGTGCAGGGGCTGGAGAGATGGCTCAGCAGTTAAGAGCACTTGTTGCTCTTGCAGAGGATCCAGGTATGAGTCCCAGTACCCACACATGTGGTATTTCACAGCCATCCACAACTCAGAGTTCGCCTAATGCCTTCTGACTTCTGTAGACACCAAGTCTACATATAGTACCTCTACATACATGCAGGCAAAATATACATAAAGTAAAAGTGAATAATTTAACAGAATAAGACCCGATCTAGAATCCACACTACATTATTAACTTCTATGATTTTTGACATGGAGTAATGTTCAGATAAAGAATTTATTGACTGTTGCTGTGCAGTGGTGGTGCACGTCTTTAATCCAGCACTCAGGAGACAGAGGCAGGTGGATCTCTGTGAGTTCAAGGCCAGCCTGGTCTACAAGAACTAGTTCCAGGACAGGCTCCAAAGCTACAGAGAAGCCCTGTCTCAAAAAACCAATTAAAAAAATTTTTATTGACTGTCAAAAAAGTCCTGTCTGTTTTTGTGTTGCAGTGATAACAACACAGATTGGGTAATTTATACTGACCAGAAATTTATTGGCCCACTGAGGCTGGGAAGGCTTATGTTGAGAGTTCAGAACCTGATCAGGCATTTCTTGCTGTGTTGTCTGTGAAGGAAGGGAAAAGAAATAGTAGCAGAACAGGAAAGAGAGACAGGGAGGGAGAGAGGAGGTAACACGTTCAGGACAGGCCAGATTTGTCTTCTTTGGTGCAGCAATGATACACTCTTGAGGGCAGAATCTCTTTAAGAGTTTACCTTTTAATGCTGTTACATAGGGAATTAAGTTTCTTATGGTTAAAGTGGGGACCAAAATTTCAACCATTAAATAAACTCCTTTAATTTGGGGTCACCTGATGGTTTTTCATATAGATAAAATGAAGTGATTTTTTTATTTTGCGCTAAGAAGGGCATGTGTGCTATTAGAAGAAAGGAAATGAGAGCATGGTGCTAAGACTACAATGATGGTGGTTGAGTGGTTCCTTCATCTTTTATCTCTGGTGTCTGTTTCCTGGTGGACATCCTGATATCTGTACTGCTGTGGTGTTCTGATCCATCAACAGAGTTGCGGGAAGCAGAACAGCAGATCCCTTATGAGAGATCCTGTCTGCATAGCGAGTTTCAGGCCGGCTAGAGCTACACTGTGAAACCCTCTTTCACAAAGAAACACAATCACCAAATAGGATTATGGAATTAAAGTTACTGTGGTCCTGGGATGCTGAATGGTTGTCGGCTGTGCTTTACTGGAGTTTGTGTTTGTTTTCAGAGCAAAGCCGCTGCCAAAGCAGGATCGTCTAAGTACCAGTGGGACATTATGAAATCCCTTGGGCTTTCTGAGGAAGACATAGTGAAGTTTTCTGAAGCAGAACATTGGCTTGAGTATTTCCCACCGTTGGCTGTTGAAGATCTGAAGAAAATAGGGTTAAAGGTATGCCGTAGCCCTCAGTATTAGAGACAGTGAAAGGCACTTACGTTTGTATCATTCAAAAAGATATGGGACAACTTTTAAATTTACAGCAGTATATTCTGGCTGAATGTCACCAAAAATCCAGATGTTATTAGACTGGCAGCGAGTAAGAAAACCTTCAACATTCGTCTCATCAGAATATATTTATTAACAATTGGTAGAAAGGGGTTTTATTTAAAGAATACAAAGACACCAAAATTTAACTCAAGTATGTTGACTGTATTATTTAAGTATTTCTTTTAAATTTATTGTAAATCTTATATGTTAACTAACGTGTGTATTTTTTTGTTTCTTTGTTTTGTTTTTTGAAACAGCTTCTCTGTGTAGTTCTGGCTGTCTTGGAACTTCCTCTGTAGATCAGGCTGGCCTCACACTCACAGAACTCTTGCCTTTGCCTCCTGAGTACTGGGATTAAAGGCATGTGCTCTTACTGCTCAGCAAGTGTGTGTATTTTAAAACCTATTAATTAAACAAATTATTGCAATGATTTATATGAATTTAAGATGTGGAACTGGCTGGGCGGTAGTGGCAAACGCCTTTAATCCCAGCACTCGGGAAGCAGAGGCAGGTGGATCTCTTGAGTTCAAGGCCAGCCTGGTCTGGTCTACAAGAGCTAGTTCCAGGACAGGCTCCAAAGCTACAGAGAAACCCTGTCTCAAAAAAAAAAAAAAAAAAAAAAAAAAAAAAGAGAGATGTGGAACTGGAAATTTTTTCTTTAATAGTTGATCTAATGTTAAGTTGGGATAAATAGTAGAAAGGTAAATAGTTGACTCATAGGAATCCCTAGTTATAAAAATTATCTTTTCCTTTTCTTTCTCTAGGTAGACTGGCGGCGTTCCTTCATCACCACGGATGTGAATCCTTACTATGATTCTTTTGTCAGGTGGCAGTTTTTAACATTAAGAGAAAGAAACAAAATTAAATTTGGGAAGCGGTAAGTTTGTTTTATTTCAGTGTAATCAACTAAAAATCATAATTCTTGCATTGCATTGCAATTCAGTATCTGTATCTCATCATGTTCTCTCTTATCTGTCCATCCACCCATTCATCTGTCTGTCTTTTCCTTTTTCATCACTCTCTTGTTCTGTTGTGTCTCTTGCTTTCCTTTAATCTTGCCTGCCTGTGTCTTCCTTCCTTCCTTCCTTCCTTCCTCTCTCCCTCCCTCCCTCCCTCCCTCCCTCCCTCCCTCCCTCCCTCCCTCCCTCCTTCCCTCCCTCCCTTCCTTCCTCCCTTCCTTCCTTTTTTTTGTTTTTTGTGACAGGGTTTCTCTGAGTCTTTTGTTTTTCTGTTTCATTTGTGTTGGACTCGGGGCTCGCACCCTGTGACCTGTGTTTTGTCACTGAGCTCCCACTTTCTTGCTGCTCGTTTTCTTGACTTCTGAGCTGTTTTGTGTTTTTGACAGCTAGAACCAGAGAGAAGGGAATGATTCTTTTCAGTATTCCTAGCAAACCACTGGCGAGATTATTTTATTTGTGTTTTAGCTTATACTTCTATAAGTTGCTAAGATTTTTTCCTTTATTATGTAGATCAAATAAAAACAACTTATTTGAATTTGTATCTTTTTTTGTTCTTGTTTTGAGACAGGGTTTCTTGTGTAGCCCTGGCTGTCCTGGGACTCGCTCTGTAGACCAGGCTGGCCTCACACTCACAGATATCTGCCTGCCTCTACCTCCCAAGTGCTGGGGTTAAAGGCATGCGCCACCACTGCCCGGCTACGTGAATTTATTTTATGGTCTTATGTTTCATTACTACAAGGCTAAGGCTAATCCACAGTTTTCATTAGTGCTCCCTTTCATGAAGGAGATGTCAATACCTCCGTTTCAGAACTGCTCATCAAAGCATGCATAATTTAGACACTGACTGGCTGAGGGTGTCACCTATAATTCATGCTTGTAGGGTATTAGTGACACTGTCTGATACTTCATGATGTAACCTGAAAATATAACAGTGTTTTCTGCTTATTGCTTTTCTTTTTTAGGTACACCATTTATTCTCCAAAAGATGGACAGCCTTGCATGGATCATGACAGACAAACTGGAGAGGTGATTATCTGGACCACCGAGTGGCCACTGTAATACCCTTTACTGTGGCCACACCACTGGCACTCTCTTTGCTGGAAGGATGAATTATTCCTATGTGCAAGAATCCATGTCATAAATCTGAAGTGGATTCCTGCATAGGTCAGCAGGGTGAATCCATATTTTCCCCGTGTTTCTTTGTTTAGGGCGTTGGACCTCAGGAATACACCCTAGTCAAACTGAAGGTGCTTGAACCATACCCATCAAAATTAAGGTAGGTTTGCTAAGAATTACTGTTTCATGGTCTTTTTTTCTTTTTCTCTTCCTTTTTTTCCCTTCTTTTCTTGGAGACAGGGTTTTGTTTTGCAGCCTAGTGCTCTCTCCTCAGCCTTCTGGGTACTGAGGTTGAAGTTGCCATTATGTCTGGCTTGATTGATCATTTCTGAACAATCGGATGATTATGAGGGAAGCCACAATTTTAATATAAATATGTGCTTTTTCTTTTTAGTGGTCTGAAAGGGAAAACTATCTTCTTGGTAGCTGCTACCCTTAGACCTGAGACTATGTTTGGACAGACCAACTGTTGGGTTCGGCCTGATATGAAGTACATTGGGTTTGAGACAGCGAATGGTGATATATTCATCTGCACGCAGAGAGCTGCCAGGAATATGTCGTACCAAGGTTTTACCAAGCACAATGGAGTGGTGCCTGTTGTGAAGGAGTTAATGGGGGAGGTAAGTTGGGGAGCAACTCTCGATTTTTATTGTGAAATTGGAGGGAAGCGGAGCTAGAAAAAATATCAGAAAACTATAATTAGAGCACACAAGAGATAATATATGCAGGACATTTGTAGTCTTGTTTGTTTGTTTGTTTTTTATAAAGATTCATTTATTTATTATGTTCTGCCTGCATGTATTTCTGCAGGCCAGAAGAGGGCACTAGATCTCATTACAGATGGTTGTGAGCCACCATGTGGTTGCTGGGTATTGAACTCAGGACCTCTGGAAGAACAGCCAATACTCTTAACCTCTGAGCCATCTCTCCAGCCCCATATTTGTATTTTGTAAGGCACAGAACTGTCAGGGTTCTTCAGAAGGCTTTGCCAAGCTGAATCCACACTCCTCCAAAGGGGCCTCTGTCTTGATTTCATCCATGATAATTGCTATTCTTTTTTTTTTTTAAGATTTATTTATTATGTATATAGTGTTCTGCAAGCATGTATGCCTGCAGACAGAAGAGGGCACCAGATCTCTTTGTAGATGGTTGTGAGCCACTATGTTGCCCACCTGTTTCCTATTGCTCCTTACCCATGCTAAGCAGGTGCTTCATCACTGAGCTGTGCTGCAGGTGCCCAGTCACTGAGCCATGCCCCAGCTGCTGTACTTTGAGACATGCTTCCACTAAATTTCCCAGGCTGACTTTGAACTTATTGTACAGCCTCTGATCTCCTTGAAATTGTGATTCTTGTGCCTCAGTCTCCTAACAGATGAGATTTTAGGCTGGACCACCAGCCATGGGGTTGTTGCTGTTTTTAAATTAGCATAATTTAACTATATATAATTATAGGTTTCATTATGCCATTTTATACATGTACATAATGTATTTCAATCATATTGACTCCCCTCTTTACCCCCTCGCATTCTTAACAAGCCCCTTCTAGTCCCAACTAGCCCCCTTCTACTTTCATTTTGTGTGTATGTGTGTGTGTGTGTGTGTGTGTATGATCTAGTAAGTTTCATAGGGCTGCTTACAGGACCATAGGCATTTGAAGAACTGTTTCCTGTTTTTGTATGATTTATTTATTTATTTATTTATTTATTTTTGAGATAGGGTCTCTTTCCCTGGCATCCTAGAACTCACTATGTAGATCTGCTTCCCAAGTTCTGGGATTAAAGGTGTGCGCCACCAGCTCCCAGCTTCTGTTTCCTGTTCTTAATGTCCTTCTCACCATGGTATTTAAATAGGCCTTTGATTTCAGCCTTTAAAACTGCTGTGGTGTATAAGCTGTCACCCATATGACTGCAAATTCTACAAAGGTAGCTCATGTGTGCATTTACACACACATACACACACACAAACACACACGCCCACACAAAGGAATAAAACGGAATGGTGCAGAACAAGTGTACAGCCGCAGGCCCTTTGTTGTCTCATACAAGTACAGGTCAGAGCTGGGTAGCATGCAGGAAGCGGAAGCAGGAGGATCACTGTGAGTTCTATGCTAGCTGGGCTACAGAATGAAATATGAGACATTAAAAAAACAAACAAAAGAACAAAAGGAGAGAGAGACCGAGAGAGACACACATAGAGAATAGGCCCATTCTTTCTGCATTCTCTAATTTTTTTGAGGCAGTAGGAATATCTTTTTTACTTCAACTTGAATTTATTTATAACTGTCCTTTTAGACAGATATGTAGATTTCTGTTTTCTTTGTGTTTTGTTTTTTTTTTTTTTTTGAGCCTGTCCTGGAACTAGCTCTTGTAGACCAGGCTGGTCTCAAACTCACAGAGATCCGCCTGCCTCTGCCTCCCGAGTGCTGGGATTAAAGGCGTGCGCCACCACCGCCCGACTTGATTTCTGTTTTCTTGATGTGACTTTATTACCTAGCTTTTTGGTCATGGAAAGCTTTAGTGCAGTGGTTCTGTTTTTTTTTTTCTGTTTGGTTTTTCTTTTTTCTTTTCTTTTCTTTTTTGAGAAATGGTTTCTCTTTGTAGCCCTGACTGTCCTAAACTCAATCTTGTAGACCAGGCTAGTCTTGAACTCAAAGATCCATCTGCCTCTGCCTCTGCCTTCTGCGTGCTGGGTTTAAAGGCGTGTGCTACCATTGCCCAGCTATTTTATTTTGTTTACTTAGTGGAGAAGTTGTGCACATGTATGGGAACAACATGATGTTTAAAATGTGGATATACGTGCTAGAATGACTGTGTAAAGTCATTAACAAACAGTACTTCAGACTTCTCATTTTTGATGTGAGAACATTTAAAGTGATTGTGATTTTCAACTGTCTAACATCATGACATTAACCACAGCAACTATTTTGTGCAGGTGTAGATCTCCAGAGTTTATTCCTGTATGGTTTTCAGTAGGAGCCTCTGGACCTTAAAATTTGAATATTTATTTAACTTTTTGTCACTGCAGTTATATTTATTCCCTTTTTTTTTTTTTGCTCCTCTTTTATGCAGGAGATCCTTGGAGCTGCACTTTCTGCACCGCTGACATGCTATAAGGTGGTCTATGTTCTCCCTATGCTCACCATTAAGGAGGATAAAGGTACAGATTTTGCTGGTAGACGGCTTTGCTAGCCACATTCTGGTGTATTAGTTAATTCCATTCTTTCTTCTTAAGGCACTGGTGTGGTCACGAGTGTTCCTTCTGATTCGCCGGATGATCTTGCAGCACTCAGAGACCTGAAGAAAAAGCAAGCAAGTATCTGCTTCATGTCCTTGTTTTATTCTTTTTTTTTTCTCCCCAAGACAGGGTTTCTCTGTGTAGCCCTGGCTGTCCTGTAACTTACTTTATAGACCAGTCTGGCCTTGTACTCAGAGATCCTTCTGCCTCTGCTGGGATTTAAAGGCATGTGCCACCACCACCCAGCCATGTCCTTGCTTTAAATTTAGCATATTAGTGGGCACTGCTGAACAGCTGTGACACAGGCTGAGGGCATACATGTTTGTCTCTGAACTGTCATCTCTAACCTGCTTTTCAGTGTTTGTGTGTTTCTGTGGTTGGAACTTGGAATAAAATTCTGTAACAAATTTGAGAAGGTGGTGTGTGTGTTTTTAAGTATATGCAGCGCCACCATTACAGAGAGGACATTTGGTGACCTGCTTTACACCCTCCACCTCACTTTTGTGACCATCTCTCAAGGGACTGGGAGCTAGGTTGGTGGCCATAAGTCCCAGAGGATTCTCCTGTCTCCACTTTGTGCAGTGTTGGGCTTTCTAGTATGCCTGGCTTCTCTCATGGGTGCTGGGGATTTGAACTCTGCTCCTCATGCTTGTGTAGCAAGTCCTCTCACCCACTGACTCCCTTTCTCAGCCCCATATTTTCATTACAGAAAAGAATATTACCCTTGACTGAGGTGATGTCTCAATGTCTGTGTGCATTGTTGCATTTGATGCATTTCCTACAGACATGTTCAACCTGTGGATTACACATGTCACAGGATAGCTATGGATTAGGCTCAGCGAAAAATCATAAACTTATTTAAAACACGAGGTTTTGTTTGTAAGCTGGTTGCATAGTTCTTAATTGGGAAATGTATAGGTGACAAGTTTTATCACGGTGTCAAAATATTAGACATACCTGAAGGCTATTCACATTAAAGTAAACTGTTGAGTTTTAAAAGGTCCCGGGTCCCTTATTGAGATAATGTTAAAAATGTTCTGTATGGAAAGAACAAATAATGGAATAAAAGCTTGAAGCCAGGGAAGAGGGTGGCCGAGGCAGGAAGACCTCAAGTGTAAGGCCAGCATAGGCTGCTGCAGCAAAGCCTTGCCTCAGGAAAAAAAAATGAGTTTGCTTTCTTACTGATTGTATCAGTAACAAAATTGAGCACTAATGTTAGCTTACGAATTTTCCATAGGCATTACGAGCAAAGTATGGAATTAGAGATGAAATGGTCCTGCCATTTGAGCCGGTGAGTATGTGTGTATTCCCAGACATCACACGCCTTTATCAAAGGGGAAAAGACGCTTACATGTTCTTCTTGTAACAAAAATAATAGATCATGGGTAGAGTTTGAAAATGAGAAGAAATTTTCTTACTTTAATTTGATAACTTACTGTTGTAAATAACAGGAAAAGGAAAACAATATGCATTTTCTTTCCACCTGGCACCTGTAGTTGGGAAAACCTATATATTATTCTCACCAGCTTCCCCAAAAAAATTATTTATTTATTTATTAATTATGTATACAAAGTTCTGTGTGATGTATGCCTGCCTGCCAGAAGAGGGCACCAGATTTCATAGATGGTTGTGAGCCACTATGTGGTTGCTGGGACTTCAACTCAGGACTTCTGGAAAAGCAGTCAGTGCTCTTAACCTCTGAGCCATCTCTCTGGCCCCTATTCTCACCAGTTTTATACTAACTTGTTGACAATGTATCTTACTTAACCTAGGAACATTTATTTTGTAACCTTGTAGAGCTGTTTAATGTTTCTTGTTTTCATTTTTGTACAGAAGAAAAGTCAGAATAATACCAGCAAATAACTTTAATGAAGAGTGTAGGAGAGTGAGCTTGGACATGCTCAATGCCCTGGGTGTGATTCTCAGCACTGGGGGAAAAGACTCCAAAACTTTGATAGATGCTTGAAGCCATCCATAAAAATAGTTGACATTGCTTTGCTTCTTGCAGCCTTAGTTATTCAGTGGCCTGTGTGACAGGAGGTGAGAGAAGGGGGTGGCATGTGTTGTTCCTGTGGTGAGGGAGTGCACACATTGCCATCTTCAGGTTAGTGGTCTGTGAGCTCTGCGTGTTTGTCACTGCCTGGTGATAGTAAAATCCAGTGTGGCTTTACAGGGCAAAGGGGCCATGTCCACACGGCTGATCTGTGTCTGCCTTTCAGCATGGATACACATCTGGTGTTGCTGTTCTCTGCAGGTGCCAGTCCTTGAAATCCCAGGGATTGGAAGTCTTTCTGCTGTGACCCTTTGTGATGAACTGAAAATTCAGAGCCAGAATGACCGCGAGAAACTTGCAGAAGCAAAGGAGAAATTGTATTTAAGAGGATTTTATGATGGTGTAAGTCATAACTTTTATTGTTTTTATTTGTAGCTATATGTTATGCTGTTCCTCTTAATTTTAACTTAAAAGGAAAAATTAAACATAGTTTTTATAAAACGCTAATTTGGAAAAGATAAGTAAATTTTATTCTAAATTCCAGTTTTTATCATGTCATTTCTAGAAACATTTCCAGAATTACATTTGTGTGTGTGTGTGTTCTGGGAATCTCTAAGAAATGAATTTCTTGAGATATTTAAAATTAGTTCCTTTTATTATACAATACAACTCTAAACGTTGGCTGCATCAAGAATGCCTGTTCCAGGACTGGGAGATGGCTTAGCAGTTAAGTGCACTTACTCCTTTTATAGAGAACTTGGGTTACCCCACATGGTGGCTCACAGTCATCTGTAACCACAGTGCAGGGGATCCAGTAGGCATGCATGCAGTGCATGTAAAATAAATAAATACATCTTTAAAATTGGAAAAAAGAATGCCTTTTTTTGCTTTTCATAATGGGTTCATTTTTTGCTTAAGCTTTTTATTCTGTCTATTAATTCATTTGTTGATGCCTATCAAGTGCCAAGTGAAGACCACAAAGCTGTGCTGAGCTTCCTCTCTCAGTCCTGCCTGTGCTACCGTACCTTAGGTTTTCAGGGAAGACTAAACTAGACAAGAGAAAGCCAGTCAGGTTAGCCACGTAGGGCTGAAGTGAATGTTTTTAAGGACACACATTGGGAGTGTTTTTTTTTTTTTACATTTTCCCTTTCTTAGATACACAAAAATTAGCTTAATTTTTTTAAAAAGTGAATTGTATATTGTCTTAACCATTGTTCTTTTGCTGTAAAGAAATACTGTGACCAAGGCAACTCTTATAAGAAAGGGATTTAGTTGAGGCTGGCTTACAGTTTCAAAGGTTTAGTCCATCATCATCATGGTTCAGGGAGACATGGTAGCTGAGACCTACGTACTGATCTGATGGCTGAGAGACACTGGGCTTGGCTCAAGCTTTTGAAACCTCAAAGCCCATCAGTGGCATACTTCTTCCAACTAATTCTTCTCAAGTACTGCTATTCCCTGATGACTAAGCATTCAAATATACAAGCCAGTGGTGGCTATTCTTTGTCAAACCATGACAGTATTTTGAATGGTAGTAAGAGCCAATACTTTAATATATGAACTTGAAAGAAAAGATAGTTTTATTAATTAATTCATTAGTCCACTTATTTATTTATTATGTGTATATGTGTTATGCCTATATGTGCACTATATATATATGTGGTGCTCGTGGAGGTCAGATCTCCAGAAACTGAGTTACAGATGCCCGTGAGCTACCATATGGGTTCTGGAAACTGAACCTAGGTCCTCTGTAAGACCAACAAGTGCTTTTAACTGCTGAGTCACCTGCTCAGATTCAATATTAACTGAGTTCACAAAATAATGCTGCAAAGTGGGCAGTCTCGTCGTCACTTCCAGATAAGGAAAGGCACAAAGAGGCTTCTGTTTTCTCAAGCTTGTGGCAGTGTGTTGGGATTCAGAGTTGGCAGCTTTGCTCCATGATCTCTGATCCTGCACAGTGACCATGGCTCTAACTTAATTACATAGAATAAAACATCAATATGTTAATAACCTGAAGAGCAAAAGCAGTGCATGTTTTTCCACCTAAAATGGGAACTGTTTGTTAGTGGCACAGAGTCAGACATGTAAAACATCTGAGTGTTTTACCCCAGTCAGCTTTATGAGGCTTGTAGCCTCATCCAGGGGAACAAAGTGTGAGTTAATTCTTTGCAGGCTGGTAAGGGGCAGGGTCGGAAAGAGACACCTGAGTGGCTTATACTCGGAAGAGTGGTTCTTGGCCTTCCAAATGCTGTGACCCTTTAATATAGCTTCTCATGTTTTGGTGACCTGGAACCATAAAATTATTTTGCCGCTGCTTCATAACTATAATTTTGCTGCTGTTATGAATCATAATGTAAATATCTGATAGGCAGAATATCTGCTATGTGACCCCTGTAGGGGTGCGACCCACAGGTTAAGAACCCTGGTATAAACTCTACATCTCCATATGGAAGCTTGAGCATGGAAGGGAATGTGTCTTCCTAGCCAAGCTCTCATTAGCTGCAGCTCCAGAAGGACAACAGTACTAGACCCAGTTACACTTAGTTAGAGCCAGTATGTTATGAATATCAGTTGTGTTAACTGTATCAAAATAAAGTTATGATTATAAATGTGATAACTGTTATTCTAAAGATATTTTTAGTTTAGTCTGTAAAGTACATTTAACTAGGGAAACTTGAAGCAAAATTTAATTGTCTTGTATGTTCCCCTTTCCTCCTTGTAGGTGATGTTGGTGGATGGATTTAAAGGACAGAAGATCCAGAACGTAAAGAAGACTATTCAGAAAAACATGATTGACGCTGTAGGTGGTAGCCTGTCCTCTGGGGACTGTTTGGGAGGAATGGTTCACTGATCAGTAGACCTAAGAGTGTTATTAGCCATGAGTTTTGTAGGAGGAACTAGCACTATATAAAAAGATAGAACAGCTTTATGGCAGGAAATAGGCCTATTTGCAGTTCATCTAATTTGCATCTCCTGTTATAGGGATGAGGTTGCGCCCTAAGGCTGGCCTGTGCCATGTGTGGTAGTGGTACCTTCATCTCAGCATTTAGGAGGTAGGGGCAGGGAGCTCTCAACTCCATGACTAGCCTGGGCTATGCAGACAGTGTTTCAACTCACCTTCTCCCCCACAACAAGAAGAAAGCACACCCAGACACAACCAAAGCTGATGTGCAGAGCACAGCCAGACAGCTCTGGCGATGTCTCAACAGCGGCCACTTTAGAGTTGCGTGCAGTGGTTGCATCCTTTTTCTGTGCTCCTTTGCTTTTTACCTCTGTATTTTGTTTTTCATCTCCAGATTCCTCCTTTGATAGACCTTTGCTTAGCTACTTATCTCTTAAAGTTTTGATTTCAACAGTCATCCTGACCTGTGATATGTAGACCGTGGTGTTTATGTTTACTGAATTCAAAAAGCAAAGGTTAGCGTATTGATTCCTATCTGTAACCAGGAGGCAGAGACTTGAGAAACAGTGCTGGCTCCATAACGAAACAGGCTGGGAGAAGACTTGAGTTCTAGCCCTGGAACGCAAGTATGCGTGATGGTGCATGCTGATATCCACTACTGGGGAGGTGGAAGCAGGCAGATCCCTGGGATTCACTTTACTGCCTGCTTAATGAATTCCAGGCCAGTGAGAGACCCTGTCTCAAAAAGAATAAAAAAAGATGGCCCCTAAAGAATGTTTTCACGTACACAAACATACATGCACATGCACACACGCACAGTAACAGAAAGCAGCCATCTGCTCTGTCTTTTCACATTCTCTTTCATTTCTCTTTGGAGAGGACAGCCTTCGACTGTGTGCTTATTTCAATACTGATCTCCTCTGCCACACCTCTGTTTCTGCCTCTGTCTCTTGTTTCTCTGTCTCTCGCTCATGTTTTTTTTTCTTCTTCTGAGATATGGTCTCACTTTGTAGTCTAGACTGGCCTTGAACTTGTGGCAGTCCTCCTGCCTCAGCCTCCCAAATGCTGTGATTACAGATATCAGCCACTATGCCCAGCTTTCATAGATCTCTAGGTGTTTCTAATGTAATTTTTGTTGCTTTGTTTTGCTGAGAGAGGGTTTCCCAGTGTAGCCCAGACTACCACTGAAGCCATCGTCTTCTTCCACCTCCTGTAGCTGGGATTATAGCTGTTGGAGTGTATTTTTTGTTTTGATGTTTCCTTAGGTTTAGCTATCAGCCAGTAACTTCCTATTATGGAAAAAAATACCCAAGAATTGAATTCTTTAATACCTCTCCTTGTATCTTTTATATATTTCTTCATCTTTCATATTCATAATGTATTTATAATGTGCACTAGATTAGTCATTGTTTATACTTTTGCGACATGGCTAATCCCGACTGTGGTATATAGTGAATATTTTATTCTGCAGTTTTTATTTTTCCCTAGAATTAATAGTTGCCCATGTACTTAACAACCTATTCCCAAACTTGCAGCTATGCATTTCTCCCAGCTTGTCCCTCGTTTAATCTTAGAGTGCTCTCCCAGTGCCTTTGGCTGCGTGGTCTGGATGGGTTTCTGTCATTGGTGGAGCTGATGCCTCTTGACTATTACAGATTACTTTAGCCACTCTCAAAGCTGGTCTCCTGTTTTTCCTGCTCATTTTGATAGGTTGTGTCTCTAGTAGCTTTCTGGTGAGCATAAATCTAGACAGTGTATGTCTTTCCATATTTACCTTTGACTTTCTGGGTAGCAGTTCTGGACTGAGCAGTCTGGAGGTTGACTGGGAGATTGATAGAGATGGTACCAGCAGCTAGACTTTCAAGTAATCTGCTGATTTTGCTATGATTTGTCCCAGAGGATAAGCCTTTGACATACTGTATGGGCGCAGTTGCTTTTTGCATGGTGAGTGTTCTAGTTTGCTTTCTGTGGCTGTGCTTGGGGAGGAAAGGGTTTATTTCAACTTGCACTTCCAAGTAATATTCCATCACTGAGGGAAGTCAGGGCAGGAACAGAGGTAGGAACTGTGGAAGAAGGCTGCTCACTGGCTCATGCTCAGCTACCTTTCTTGCACAACTGGGCCCACCTGCGTAGGGATGGTGCTACCCACATCAGTCATCAATTAAAAACAAATGCCCACAGACCACCTACAGGCCAGCCTGATCTAGGAAATTCCCCTTGTGAGACTCCCTCTTCTGGGTGACTATAGCTTGTCTAGCTGGCAATAAAAACTAATCAGCACATGGATTAGGGTATCTGGGCTCCTAACCACGGTTTAAAACGTCAGTCTGTCCTCTCTCCAGCGTCATTGTTTTCTACTTGAAGAATCAGGCTGCACCACTCATTCCCGAGCGTTTGGAGGCTCAGCAGTGCAAATGGGGTTTCTCCTCAGCTTTTTCTTCTGGTTAAGATTCAGCTAACTTTTCTTTCTTTCTTTTGTTTGATCCTTTTATGTGGGCTTGAACCCAGGACCTTGCACATACTTGCAACCCCTCTGCTGAGCTTTATATCTGTTGGAACAGTTATTATAGGCTCAGCCTTTTCCCATTCTGCTCATCTTTGTAGAGTCAGTCCATCCCTCCATCTTCTTCATTGTTAGTTGGAACTGAAATTTTTGGATGGAGTTAAATACCTATTTCTAATCTATACATTAATAGCTTTTTAATGTAGAGTGAAGAATCGCATTATAAGTACAGCATATGACTCATTTTGTGAATGATAATATTGGATTTTAGTTTTAAAAGTTATCCTAGCTTGCTGGATGGGCATGGTGCACACTTTAATCTCAGCACTTTGGAGGCAGAAGCAGGTGGATTTCTGTGATCAGTTTTCTATTTGGAGCTGCATTTTTTTTTTTTATGATTCTAAATCTTATAGTAAGGTTTTTTCATGTTTATATTATTTTTAAAACAGTGGTGTCATGTATTTAGTTTTTAAATTTGTCTTTGTTTTTTAATAACAAAGATAGAAGGTTATCCTAGGCAGCCACCTATCCAGCCATAAGATTAGAAAGCGCTAAAATGATGAGTAGCCTGTGCAGTGGTCCACTGATGAAGTGTTCTGGAAGCAGATACTGCACAGAGAAGCAGACTCTGAGCCTGGGGAGGGGAGGCTTGATGGGACGTGACGTCTGCCATGTCTTTATTCACCTTCGTTTAGGGAGATGCACTTATCTACATGGAACCAGAAAAGCAAGTGATGTCGAGGTCTGCGGACGAATGTGTCGTGGCCCTGTGTGACCAGTGGTTAGTCCCTCTTACCACATGATGATTCTGTCAGTCCCTGTGGTCATTTCTGACAGTGAGACAAGTTCCATTTGTTCTCCCCCAGGTACCTGGATTATGGAGAGGAGAGCTGGAAGAAGGAGACATTTCAGTGTTTGAAGAACATGGAAACGTAAGATGGGGAAAACCGAAAGGGCGTGGGGATGAGACCCATGGAGGATGATGAAAGCAAGGACACCCTTCGGCCTTTGTTCTTAGGTTCTGCGAGGAGAGCAGGAAGAATTTTGAAGCTTCCTTAGACTGGCTACAAGAACATGCTTGCTCAAGAACGTATGGTTTAGGTCAGCAGAGTTTCCGTACTTCTGTTTGGATGATTTTGTTAGATGGAAAATGCACATTTCAGCTGGGTGGTGGTGGCGCACACTATTAATCCCAGCACTGGGGTAGGGGTGAGGGCAGAGACAGGTGGATCTCTGTGAGGTCAAGGCCAGCCTGGTCTACAGAGTGAGTTTTTAGATCAGGCTTCAAAGCTACAGAGAAACCCTGTCTTAGAAAAAAGAAAAAGAAAAGAAAATGCACTTTCCTTCTTTCTTCCCCCTTTCTTCTGATGTTTGCTAATTTGGAGATGATAGGTTTTGGTTAGAGGATGAGAAAGACTAGGATGTGGTTCCCTGTAATCTACCTAATGCTAGGTATTTCCTCTTCAACCCACATGGCTTTAGAGTATGATCTGTTTCTTATTTATGTACTTACCTTTGTGTGTGTGTGTGTGTGTGTGTGTGTGTGTGTGTGTGTGTGTGAGAGAGAGAGAGAGAGAGAGAGAGAGAGAGAGAGAGAGAGAGAGAGAGAGAATGGTGTATGTATAAGAAGTAGGCACATTTATGAGCAGAGTGTGTATGCCTGTGCATATGAGGCCAGTGGAATGTGTCTGGTGTCCCCTTCTGTCACTTTTTGGAGCTGGGTTAGCAGCCAGCAAGTCCCAGGATTTTCTATCTCCCCAGTAGTGTCAGGGCTGTGGTAGTCAGGATCT
The DNA here is from genome assembly GCF_037038515.1 of Microtus pennsylvanicus. Taxonomy (NCBI): domain Eukaryota; kingdom Metazoa; phylum Chordata; class Mammalia; order Rodentia; family Cricetidae; genus Microtus; species Microtus pennsylvanicus. Next base: position 40,861,638 of record NC_134582.1, read on the forward strand.
TACATGGTACTGGGAACCAAATCTGGTTTTTCTGTGTGGATGGGAAGTGTTCTTACTTACCGAACCCTCTCTCTAGTCCCATGGCATTTCTACTAAAGGGCTCCAGAGGTTCACCCATTTTTGGTTTTGTGCAGTATTTTATCTTTAGAAATTATTAAGGTAGAATTTAGAGCTTCTTAGGGTTGGGGATATAGCTCAATGATGAGTGCTTGCTTCCTATGTGCAATTCCTAGCACCACAAACAAAATAGTAGCAACCCACACTCAACAACAGAACTTGCTAGACTGTAGCCTTGAAGATGTGGCTTCTTCCAGTGGGCATCTCTTAGCTTCATTCAACATTAATTTTTTCCCTGTTTGTCTTGCAGGCACTCGTCTGCCTTGGGATGAGCAGTGGTTGATTGAATCACTCTCCGATTCCACTATTTACATGGCGTATTACACAGTCGCACACCTGCTGCAGGGGAATGACCTGCAGGGGCAGGCAGAGTCTCCACTGGGCATCAGGTTGGTACATAGTTCAGGAGAAGAACTAGGTACATGTTGTGACATTTTGGTTTACATATTTAGAAATTCATTCTTCCATATTTATTTTTCTCAAGAATTTGGCTAGCAGGAGGCATTTACTTTTAATTCCAGGACTCAGGAGGCAGAGGTAGGCCACTCTGTGAGTTGAAGGCCAGCTTGATATACATAGTGGACAGCCAGGGCTACATAGTGCGATCCTGACTTTTTTTTTTTTTTTGTTAGCAGTCTTTTGTTACTTTTTGCTTTTTTATTGTGCAACTGAGAAAGATGATTAAGTGGTTTAGTAGCCCCTCCTGTGCTGTTATGCTTTCTTGACTCATAGGGGAGCCGTTTGCTCTTGTTTGATACAGTGACTAGTTAAAATTTCAATTGATGATTAGGTGAAAATTCTGACTCTTTCAAAATAGTGCATTTGTTTGCCTTATTTCAATGCAGACCCCAGCAGATGACTAAGGATGTTTGGGATTATGTGTTCTTCAAGGATGCGCCATTTCCTAAGACTCAGATCCCAAAGGAGAAGCTGGATCAGCTGAAGCAGGAGTTTGAGTTCTGGTATCCAGTGGACCTTCGAGCCTCCGGCAAAGATCTGATTCCAAATCATCTTTCGTATTATATTTACAACCATGTGGCCATGTGGCCGGAACAGAGGTGAGTGCTCAAGTCTGTGTGGGCTGTGGTTTTTGATGGTCAATAAGGGCGTCTTTGAGTATCTTAAGGAATGGCTGTGGAGGGCTTAGATGGGTTTGCACAGTGTGCCTTAATGTGGAGTGTGCTTCTTCCTGGACGGGCGTAAAGGGACAGTGATCTGCTTGGTGCAGGCATGCAGCAGTTTGCAGACAGGTTGGAGAGTGCATAATGCAGTGTGTGATGATAAAAGGCTGCTCATGACCTTTCACCCACCGTTGTACTTATTCTGCTATAGCCCTGACTGTCCTGGAGCTCACTCTGTAGACCAGGCTGGCCTGAACTCACAGAGTTCCTCCTGCCTCTGCTGCCTAAGTGCTGGGATTAAAGGTGTGTGCCCCCATTGCCTGGCTGTTTTCTGGTTTATTTTGGAACAAATATTTATGCATATTCTGGAAATTAGCTATATATTTGTATTCTTGCAAAGGTAACCACAGTATATGCATTCTTTCTTTTTGCATAATAGCATATTTTTAAGATCTTCCTGAGTTCATACCTGAGCTCTGCCTATGGTTTCAAAACAGTTGCAGTATTTTTGTTTTCATAACTCACAGAGATGATCCTTTGGTTCTTTTCAATTGCTTCCTGTTGAAAACAGTAGCTCAGCACAGGGAGGACTTCTGTGGGATGAGCCAAGCCTTGTTTTTGAGCCCTAGACCTTCAAAGCAAAAGCTGCCTACAATGGTAGCGCCATGGCTGTGTTTCAACAAACTGCTCCTTGTTAACATTTCCCTCAGGATACCATGGGGAGCTATAATCCTGTTTTTCTTTTTGTTTTCTGTTTTGCAACATGTGCCTGTGAAGTGACAAGTGGCCTGTGGCTGTGCGAGCAAATGGACACCTGCTGCTCAACTCAGAGAAGGTGAGGCTTCATGCCAGGCTTTTCAGACGAGGAGGAAGAAAATAAACAGTAATACGAACTAGTTAGAGTTAAGAAAAGTTACCTAAACTCCTCAGGACTAATAGCATTAAATAAATTTTAACAACAAGTTTGTTATGATAATGGGATTCAGAATGATACCAGTTAGGACTGGAGGGGAGCAATGAAGCAAAGGCAGTGAGGACAGGAAGCTTAAAAAATTAGCATTGTGACCTGTCAGATGCCTCTTACCAACAGAGAGTGTAATCAGATGTTTCTCTCCTCCCCACATGTTCCCAAATACCTCAAACTGCTTCCTAACATGGAGGCTTAATATCAATTATAAATGCTTGGCCAATAGCTCAGGCTTGTTACTAGCTAACTCTTACACTTACATTAACCCATATTTCTATATTTATGCTCTGCCTCATGGAGGTACCTTTATTAGCATGCCATGTTCATCTCTTGCTCCCTCTAAGACTCCCTGACCTGCCTTTCCTCTTCCTAGAATTCTCCTAGTTTGGCTCTAGCACTCAATCTTTTCCTGCCCAGTTACTGGCCAATCAGCTTTTATTAGCAAATGAGAGTAATACACATTCATAGTATAGTAAAGGATTGTTCCACATCAGGAGAGAATGCCTGGTGCTCTTTGTTTGCTGCTGTGATTTACAGTTCTTGAAGAACAAGAGAATTTGGAGCTTTAGGGGCTTTTATATATCTTGTAATGTTAATACTGTTCCTGCTTACACTGCTACTCCCAACATCATTAGGAATATTGTTCCTTTTGCTGGATGTGTAGGATTTATCTCAGTAAGTCAGTTTTCTAATAAAAAGTTAGACAACCTCCCATCACTTGTCCCTCTAATGCCTGCTCAGCAGAAACCACAAAAAGACAATCTCAAAAGTGGCTGTATTTATTTCCGAATTAGTAAGCTAGGTTCATTGACCAACTAATAAATTTATTGTAACCAATAGAGTAGTAATGACAAGGCTGCTGTTTCAGCTCAGCCCGTGTAGCTCTTAGTACCCATGTCACTACAGCTCCAAGGATCTGAGCTCCCTTCTGGAGTCTGTGGGCATGTGCATGCTCACACATACTCAAACCCTCACACATATATAAATGAAAATGGAAAGAAATCTTTATAAGTGTTATAGTGGAAATAGATACAGATTTGAACAAACATCAGTTGGAATACAATACAATATGCAGTGTCCGATATAGCCAGTACCCTAAGAGCAAAAGGTAATTTTAAAAGTTCTCCTGCAGTGGGCATGGTGGTGCGCACCTTTCATCTTAGCACTTAGGAGGCAGAGGCAGATGGTAGCTCTCTATGAGCTCCTGGCCTGCCAGGACTACATGGTGAGACCCTGTTATAATATAGCATTTTTTTTTCAATCTGCTGTAAATGCTGCTTCTCTATAGCTGAAGGTCATGAAAGTCTCACTCTACCCTCAAACTCACAGAGATCCACCTGCCTCTGCCTCCCGAGTGCTGGGATTAAAGGCGCACGCCACCACTGCCCAGCTCATTTATGTATATTCTTATTAATGCTTGAATACTGCTTTCTTTTTCAGATGTCAAAATCTACGGGCAACTTCCTCACTTTGAGCCAAGCTGTTGACAAATTTTCAGCTGATGGTGAGTATACATTTTTATCCTTGCTGTTACTCAGATAGGGCTGCAGAAGATAGGTTAAAATTGTTGTTTATTCTTTTGCTTTTACATGTTTTCTTTGTGGATAAGCAGCACAGTATGAAACAGCAGAATTGCTGATATAATCTATTCAAGAAAAAGCTCAATATGTTCAGAGTCTTAAAGATGTTTATTTTTTTGTGCATCTGTGTATGGCGCATATATGAGTGTGAGCACGCTCGTACTGTGGTGCATATGTGTAGGTCACATGACAACTTTTTTCCCATGACATTGTCTACAATGAACAGATGACAGATGTTTGGAGCTGATATTTTTCTCTCCACCTTGCTTTAAGGCAGGATCTCTCTTGTTTCTCTGTATGCTTTAGGCTAGCTGGCCAACAACCTTGGGGTGATTCTCCTCTTTCCACCTCTCATCTCCCCATAGTAATTCTGGGATTACAGATGGATTCTACCACATTTGGCTTTTTTATGTGTATTCTGGAGATTTCTGGGTCATCAGACCTGCCAAACACTTAACCTAAGGAACCATCTTGACAGCCCTATAGTTTTTCTTAAAATGTTTTGTTTTTTAAAATTAAAATATTATTGCATCATTTTCCCTTCTAATTCCTCCCTACAACCCTTCCCATATACACCCTAACCCCTACTTTCTCTTACATTCATGACCCTTTTTTCTTTTGTTGTTGTTATGTACATATTTCTTTTGCTTTTCAAGACAGGGTTTCTCTGTGTAGCCCTGGCTACACTCTGTAGACCAGCCTGGCCTTGAACTCTCAGAGGTCTACCTGCCTTTGCCTCCCAGGTGCTGGAATAAAGGTGTGCACTACCATCACCTGTCCATATTTCTTAATATATAAATATACCCTACTTAGTCTGTGAGATGTTACTTTTTGTATTTGATTTCAGGGTTGACTACTTGGTATTAGATAACCAATGAGGGTGGAAGGGCTTCCCTGGCCTAGAGTGTTTGTGTGGTCCAGGGTCCCTCAATGTAGCTTGTGTGACAAAACTTCCTGGGTAGACCACACACATCTGCTCACCCTAGACAGGGATCCCATGACAAACCAAAATATGGATACCTTCTATATTTCAAAATACAGAAACTAGACTTTGGTGAACCAAAGTTTTATTGGGGTTATTTACAGAGCAGAAATGACTCAAAGACAGCTCTATCACCAAAGCCCACCCTGGCATGCGTGATAGCTCACAAGGCTGGGAACATGAAGCACAGTACACAGCCTGCACAGCTCAACAGGCTAGAATGTACTTTCCAGGTGGTCCAAACCTCTTCCAGGCAGCTATCTGGTCTCAGAGTCTTCTGTGCAGCTTTTCTCCTATGAGAGCCTTGTTTGCAGCTCAGCTTCAGTCTGTCTGATTGTGGCTCTCAGCTTTTCTTGTTTACTCTGGCAGGGAGGGGCCTAGTGAATCTGGTCAGTTTTAGGGACTTCCTGAAGCTACTTTGTGTTGTTCACATTCCTGTTTAAAGAGTTTCTCTTTAGGATAGAATGTTTCAATCTCATAAGAAACTGTTCACAACCTCCACACCCTCCTCCAGCTCTTAAGGTTCTTTCTGTTTCCTCTTGGCAATGGTCCCTGAGCCTGGGAGGGGGTGACTGTAGATGTTCACCTATGAGGAAGTAGGTCATAGTAGCAGTCACTTGTTCTCAGCAGTGGCACCAGTAGTTATGAGTTGAGGCTGACAACAGTGATCTGTAGGTGTGAACACACATGTATAGAAGGCATACAACAGCCATCAAATAAAACAATAGAAATTGCTTTCCCATTGTGACTTACGACCTTCCCAGCTGCAGGTTTTGTCCTGGCTTACAGTACCAGATGTGAATTTCCCCTTTTAGAGTAGAGCTTAGATCTGACTGGAAGGCGTTGGTCTTACCCATGCTCGCCGAGCCACTGTTGCACAAGCAGGTATATCCTGCCTGGCATAGTGATATTTTAGCCAAACAGGAGACCTGGTGACAGGCTCCACCAGCAGCCTCCATAGCCCCCCTTGGAAACTACAGCAGCCAGCCAGCTGGGTAGGAGTTTCCTGTCAGTTCTGGCTAATTTCCCCATGTCCTACAGCCAAAGGATACACATGTGGTGTCTTTGGCAACAGCATCTTACAGTCTAGTCCTAGCCTACAACCAACCGAAGTAATGGTAGTTACTTAGCTTTTATGATTTGTGGGGCCTCAGGGGCTCCCCTGGCCAAGAGTTCATAGAAACATAGCTCACTCTTAGCACTAGAGTTTTTATTCAGTAACCTTCTGGCCCCTGGGAGTGTCCTTTTTTACCCATGGATAGGGTCCCTTTTGGAATTTTTTCCCCTGTAATTAACCTAGCCCCAGTTGGGTTGCAGAGCAGTTAGAAGTACCCGTGCACTGGTTGTCTCTCTGATGGCTTCTAAATCTGCAGAACCTGAGAGGTTGGCATTGTCATCTAGATAACAAAACCTTTCCCAGAGGATGAGCAGGACAAGCTAGCATCCCGAACCACCATTCCATCGCAAGTAGTGGGGTTAAAAGATAACCTGTCATCTGTTCTCAGCAAGTGTCGGGTGACCCCAGAGGTTCACAGCTAAAAATACTGAAATCAGACATCAGCAAGGTCTGATACAGCATTGAAAGGTTCCATTCATTTGTATCAGTTGCTTCCTCCACAGATCAAGGTTGGGTAGAAAGCTTAGATAGGAGGCGCTAATTTAATTAGCTCCCTCTAATCCCTAGTTACTCTCTCTGAGCCATTATGTTTCCTTATCCATGGAGCCTTCCTACATTTCTCCAAACCCGATAAACTCAGTGGGCTCAGACTGACTCAGGGCGGAAGGTGAATGTGGTCCTGCTTTCCCCTGTGTACCTGCTGCTTCCCTTGGTAAGAGTGGCACTGGGTGGCCACAGTGACTTGTAGCTTCCTGGTTCACCACTCCTGGCTCTTGGGGGCGTTCTTGACTGGGCAAACTGGGCAAACCATCTCCACCCCTCGCATAACCTTTTGCTGGAGGGCAATGAACCTTCCCTAGTCTGGGAGGATAATTACCCACCCCTGGGACAGGCTTGACCATCTTTACTTGTATTGTTATACCATGGAGTCTCCTGTGCACTGCTCCTCAGACTTTAAAGCCTTTGAGACGCTCACTGGCACACAGTTTGGCTCTCTTCTTACTTTTCTCTAGGAACTTCAGCTCAGCACACATCTTGCCACATTTGTGCTTGAGTCACCCAGACAGACCTCTTCCTTCTGCTTTACCTTTCCTTTATGTCCTCTAGCGTGTTCTTTTAGTTTACGGACACTCTTCCCCTGCTGGTCTAAGTCAGGGAGCTGCCAGAGCCTTTCCTACTTTATAAAGGTTTTGACCACCGAAGGACTGAAGCCGTCAAAGCTCTATAACATCCTTGAGGTTCCTGCCGGGTCAGCATTTTCTCTAACTTGTCTGTTCTCTCTGGCCCAGTGAAGTGGGGTCCAAACACAGTTTTCTTATTCCTAGTTCCCTTGATAGTACCTGCCCTTCCTTATGGTCCTCTATCCCCTGATATTTATGGAGACTTCAGACAGAGATAACCAAGTGTTCTAATGGCTTTTATAAGCCAGCCATTGGGGACCAGTTTCCCTCACACCGTCACGGGTTATGCAGTATTTTCCTTAAGAAGGGATGAGAAATTACATCACTCAGCTTTTCTACATCCATAGCTATTAGATTGATCCATCCATTTCTACATCCCACAACCCCACAAGCCAGCCTGAGACAGGCCCCTTTATTGCTTGTTTTAAAAATCTTCTCTAATTCCAGCAGTTCAAATGCTGAATATTTCCCGGTATCACTAATATTTTTGTGTTGGACCATTGTTAATGCCCCTAGCTATACACTGGATTACAGATTATCTCTTTTTCTATTAAAGGTTGGACTTGAGGGGTATCTTTTATCTTTTTTACCATGTTCTCCCCTTCCTCCCCACTCTGAATCTTCCCATGGGTTCAAAGTTCTTGGATCCAAGGAAGAGCTTTTGATCACAAATCTAACTTGTATTCACTTTTTTTTTTTCTGGCCCCTAAGCCTTAAGAATCAGCAAGCCACCGGGCAGTTGTGGCGCATGCTCTTTGTTCCAGCACTTGGAAGGCAGAGGCAGGCAGATCTCTGAGTTCAAGGCCAACCTGGTCTGCAAGATCTAGGTTCAGGACAGGACTGGCTCCAAGGCTACAGAGAAGCCCTGTCTTATGGAGAGATGGCTCAGCGGTTAAGAGCACTAACTGTTCTTTCAGAGTACCCAGGTTCAGTTCCTAGCACCCCATGGCAGCCAACAACTGTCTGTAACTCCAAGATCTGATCAGACACCCTCACCAGACATATATGTAGGCAAAACACTAATGCACATAAAATAAAAATAAATAAATTTTATTAAAACAAAAAGAATCTGCAAGCCAGCACCTTCATCTCATCCTCATGTTTATCTTAGCAAGTCAGAGGCTAACACAGGAGGCTAACAAACAACTTTCTGTTTGGCTGCTGTCTTGGCCTCAGATGCATTTCTAACTACACACAACAGAAGCTAGGTAATCTTAACTGCTTGCTGACAGTCTTGACCCTTGTGCACTAATCTCAAGGATTGTAAAAGTCCTCTAAACCTTTAACTGTTTTCAGGGCATCTCCATGTGATAGACCCCACTCATCAAGCAGGCATGTCACTCCAACCACATAAATGAAGATTGCTGGCCTGGGATTCCTTCCACAGACTTTCTTATCCCTGAAGGATCAGCCTCAGTTGCTTGTCTCACTACACTTAACAAGAACCATGCCTCAGTACCACTATCATCTCAGCATGTCTGGGAGAAAAACCGTGTCCTGAGTGTGTTCAAACTGATACAAATGTATACAAATAACACAAATGTGATACAAAGGACACAAAGAGTATTGTAAATAGTTGAGAGTCTTATTTTTGCTGTTGATCCAGGGCAGTCATATATAACATTTATGATTTCTTATTTTCAGTAAATTATTTTTATTTTATGTACATTGGTGTTTTGTCTGCATGTATGTCTATGTGAGGATGCTGGATCCGCTGGACCTGGATTCCATACAGTTGTGAGCTGTCATGTGGGTGCTGGGAGTTGAACTTGGGTCCTCTGGAAAAGCAGCAGTGTTCTTAACTGCTGAGCCATCTGCAGTCCCCATTTATTATTTTTTTAATTTGTATGTAGGGATTTCAGTGTGTACCCAACTGGATGAATATTTTTTTTTCTAGAATGTAAGTGTATGTTTTGTTTTGTCTTTTTTGAGACAGTATCACATATAGCTTGAGATGGCTTCATGCTTTCTATGTGGCTAAGGATGACCTTGGGGTCTGCTTTTAACTCCCACGTGCTGGGGTTACAGGTATTTGCCACCATGCCTGGCCTTCAGTAAACACACACACACACACACATTTGGTTTTTCAAAACAGGGTTTCTCTGTGTAGCCCTGGATTGGATGTCCTGGAACTTGCTCTGTAGACCAGACTGACCTCAAACTCAGAGATCCCCCTGCGTCTGCCACCTGAGTGCCGGGATTAAAGGTGTGCACCACCACCACCCAGTCAGAAACCATGCTTTCAAGTGACTGACTTTGTTTTCTTTCAGGCATGCGCCTGGCTCTGGCTGATGCTGGTGACACTGTTGAAGACGCCAATTTTGTGGAAGCCATGGCAGATGCAGGTATCCTCCGTTTGTACACATGGGTAGAGTGGGTCAAGGAAATGCTCGCCAACTGCGGCAGCCTCAGAAGTGGACCTGCCGACTCGTTCAATGATCGTGTGTTTGCCAGGTAACCCTGGGCCAGCGCCGTGCCATGGGAGTTGTGTAGTCCTGGTTTTCAGGGCGTCTTTTCTCCTTCTTTTCTAAGATGAGTTAAACGATAGCGATAAGTGCTGTTTGCTGAGGGCCTCTCTAGCCTCAGAGCAGCGTCGTGTGCTAACAGTGTACCTGGCTCAGCCTTGGGGGTGAGGAACTTGAGACTCAGCAATTATTTCGTTAAATGCCTTGATGTAGTAATAGGAAACTTGGGATATGAATTTGTCTTTATCTCCAAAACCTCTGTATAACATTACTCTCCCATTAGAGTAGCATCAAATGGTGACAGGAAAAACAGACTAAGAGAAAAGGAGAAATACCTTTAAAAACAGTTAAGACTTTTGGTGGCCTTGTGTTGGGAGTGATGAGTAAGGCTTCCTGGGTAGACACAGCACCTTCTAACTGGGAATTCAGTAGTAGGTGTAAAGAGGATTCAGGGAGACTGGGAATTCTGGGTTTCTTGAATAAATAGATAGTAGTCTTGCAGGGAAAGGAGAAAACACATACAATCTTTGGGAAGTGCAGTATATTTAAAGGCATGAAACAGGTCAGGGCCAGCTCAGGTCAAATTGAATCTGGGGTGATGAGAGGTGTGTTTTCTAATAGCTTGTAACTATTACTTAACACCAGTAAATCCTGGCTACCGCCTTAGTATGCATTTTTCATAGTGTGTTTTAAGGAGCATTAACAGTGATTTCAATGAGGAAGTATTTGGGGAGACAGGGTCTCACACTACCCTAGGCTGACCTTGAACTTATACAGCCCTGCCTCAGCCTCCCAAGTACCTGAATCACAGGCCATCATCCCAGCTCTACCAAGAAACGTAACAAACAACAACAAAAACACTGCTAAGTGTGTTATTATGAACAGGAGCTCTGGATAGTGAAAGCCGACACTGCATACAAGTGGGTAGACAGACTACAGTTTTAAAGAGGACAAAGGAGTTTTATATTGGACAATTCTTTTTAAAACCCCAAATTTTAAAAGCGCACATGTTCCCCCCCCCCCCCCGTGTGTGTATATGTGTGTGTGTGTGTGAGAGAGAGAGAGAGAGAGAACAACCTCAGGCGTTGGTCCTTGCTTTCCATCTTGTGTATACCACACTAGCTGGGCTGAGGGCTTCCTGGGATTCTCCTGTCTCAGCCTCCCGTCTCACCTTGTTGCACTGATATTACAGACAGGCACTGCATCATCTGGCTTTAGTTGAGCATCTGAGCATCTGAGCTTAAGTTGTCATGCTTGTATGGCATGAGAACACACTTTACTTACTGAGCCGTCCCCCTGACCCTTGTACTGAGCAATTTGTAATGTTTTTGGTCTCTTACTGATTTTGCTGGTTATCGATCTATGTAAAAAAAAAAAAATATATATATATACATATATATAATGTAATATATAAGTACAGGTCTGTCATATAAATACATTATGTAAACATAAATTTACAATATTTAAAAATTCATAAAATACATAGTTGTCTTTAAACTGAATAGATTTTCTTTCCCTATTCAATAGTGAAATGAATGCAGGAATTATAAAAACAGATCAAAACTATGAAAAGATGATGTTTAAAGAAGCTTTGAAAACAGGTTTTTTTGAGTTTCAGGTATGCTATTATTTTGGTCTCTAAAACATGTCAGCATTAATATGATGTATTTCCTCTTTTTTTTTCTTGCTGTGAGATAATTGCACGCCCAAAGCACAGACTGAAAATCTTTTCAGTGAGTTTTCTAAGTGTTCTGGTAACTGTGGTTTTAAAGTAGCTTTCTTTGACATTGTGTCTGTGACATCTACTTAGCATAGGAAATTCTGCTGTTATTTTACCCATGAGTGTTAAGAAGTCCTCCTGCCTCCACTTAGGTCTGTACCACCGTGCCCTGATACACAAAAGCATTGTAAATTGATAAATACAAAGACAAAAGCCATAAACATAAAAGCAAATGCTTTCTGAGTTTTTCCACAAGGTGTCAGTATTTTTCCAAGTTTGACATTTCAAGAGCCACATGTAGCTCAATCAGTTTTGTAAAATGTCACATTGGGATTTATGTAACTTGGTTTTCAGATGTGGTTAAATAAGGCCAAGTGCTGAGTGTAGAAATCCTGCCTTCATAGCCCTTTATATTAGTGTTGCTCTGGGCACTGCTCAAAGCCCGACCTTATAAAACAGCTCAGAGACCTAGCTTTATGCCTCACTGACATAAACATGCCTTAAAATGCCTTAAAAAAATATGAACATAGAGGGCTCATGCTCATATTCCCAGTACTTGGGAGACTAAGGCAGGAGGATAGCTGTGAGTTTGAGGTTAGCCTGGATCAAAGAGTGTGGTTGTAAAAATAGAGGCAGTGCAAGCTTAGGGTGCACTGGAACGCTCTGTCGCAGACCCTAAGCCAGGTAGACAAGCAAAATTCTGAGACTTTTGTTCTTTATTTTTCTTGCAGTCAAGAAAATTGAAGCATTTTTTTTGATTTATTTTAAACCCAGGGCCTTGCATGTGCTAGGCATGCATTCTTGCTACTCAGCTACATTTCCAGCCTTCTTTCTTGAGAATCGTTAATATAAAGACATAATATTCTCTGGATAAAATATTGTTTTTATACTGTAGAGTTTTAAAAATAAAATGAAACTTTTATAATAACTTATTGTGGAATTTTTAAAAAGAATAAGACTTAATGCATTAAAACCAAGAAACTGAATATTTTGTCTTTGTTTTAAAGAAGATGATGACAGTGATAAACCATTTGAAATTTTGTATAGGCTGCGAAAGATAAATACCGTGAACTGGCCACAGAAGGGATGCACAGAGAACTTGTGTTTCGGTTTATTGAAGTTCAGACAATCCTTCTGGCTCCATTCTGTCCACATTTGTGTGAGCACGTCTGGACACTGCTGGGAAAGGTATGTACATCGCTGGGTTTTAAATGTTAACAATGTGATCGTATGCATGTTGTCTACTATTTAATTCCCATCTGCATTTGTGTATGTTCAGATGTACATTCGAATGCATGTGTAACAAAAAAAGGTGGAAATACTTTAGAGAGAGCTGGAAATAACAGAATGAGGTGATTATGAACAAAGATATAAGGGTATGTTTACATAAATGCTCTTGTTTTATATAAAACTCCTGGGATATATAGGGCTGCGTGTCAAGGATGCTATGTCACATTCATAGTGTGAAGATAAATTCAGTAATCTCCTAGGCTTGCAGATCAGTAGATTGCTCTGATTCATGTTCCTCTCCAGCCTCCTTAGCCATGCGTTTGTGCTTCTCAGTCTATGAGCATGCGTGGAACTGTGCTAGTGATCTATATGCCGAATAGCCATACTGTTAGTGTTGGACGTATTAATAGGATAAAAACCGAGAGCATGCATAATTTATATAATAATGATTAAATTTAGGCAAATTAACATTACATAATTTTCTTTGAAAGTGAGCATATGTGTGTGGGTATTAATATGCTTGTACAAATGGATGCTAATTAAGAATGTAGAGTCAGACTTCACAGCTTGAATTCCAGGGAACATTAGATCAGGGACTGTAGAAGTGTGCTATGTGTAGTCAGGTTTGAACTCGGGGCACACAATTCCAGATGGTAGCCGTGGTGTGAAACTGTAAGCAAGGCCTGGAAAGCAAGTGTTGTTTAATCTCACTCAATCTTTTTTTTTTTTAAGCCTGATTCAATTATGAATGCCTCATGGCCTGTGGCAGGCCCGGTGGATGAATCCTTGATCCGTTCTTCACAGTATCTCATGGAAGTAGCACATGACCTTAGGTTACGGCTCAAGAATTATATGATGCCAGCTAAAGGAAAGGTGAAGTCATCCTCTAAACAGTTTTTTTTTTTTTAAATAATTTATTTCTTTTATGTGATTGGTGTTTTGGCCTGCATGTATGCCTTTGTGAGGGTGTTGGCTATCCTGGAACTGGAGTTACTGACAGTTGTGAGTTGCCATGTAGGTGCTGGGAATTGAACCCAAGTCTTCTGGAAGAGCAGCCAGTGCTCCCAACCGCCAAGCCATTTCTCTAGCCCAGTTTTTAAAAAAGATTATTTCTTACAGTATGTGGTTAGATAGCAAACTAGTGATTAAAATGGGTACTGCTGCGTATACTGCGGACATAGTTCTGGAGCATGTATATTCTCACTGCTAAGAATCTGAAACGTACATATTCCAATTGCTTAACGGTCTGAAGAATGTATGTTTTAACTCCTAAGGGTCTGAAGAATGTATGTTTTAATTCTTAAGGGTTTGAAGGATGTATGTTCTAACTGTTTGAGGGTTTGTAGCGTGTATGTTTTAGCTGTTAAGGGTCTGAAGGATGCATTTCCACCTGTCACTGTGGTTGTCTAGGCACTGAGTGTTCTCGTCTTTGGTTTACATAAGAACCAATGTGTTTTTTCTTCTCCTGTGCAGAAGACTGACAAACAGCCACCACAGAGGCCCTCCCACTGCACTATCTACGTGGCAAAGAACTACCCTCTCTGGCAGCACATCACCCTGTCCGTCCTGCGAAGCCACTTTGAGGTGATGTTGAGCTCCCTTACTACTCTTGCGGGAGGATTGTTCTCAGTGTCAATCTACTGTGCCAGGAAAGCTACCCGAATCAAGGACAGAGTCGGTGATTGGCTGACCCTGTTCTCCGTGCTTTCTGCAATCCAAAAGCCCTGGAAATTTTCCTCTGCCCCCCCTTTTCTCTTCCTGTCCCTCTCTATTCGATTTCCTCAGTCCTCCAACATCTCTATGGCTTATCCTCCCGATCAGCCAGTTACTTACAGAGGCCCCGCCATCTGCCTCCTGAGTGTTGGGATTAAAGGTGTGCTACTACTCTTGCCCCTACTTTTCTTTCTTTTTAATATTTTTATCTGTATGATTATAATACGTATAGTTTATTATTTTAAGTTGTTGCCTGCATGTATATATGTCTGTGCACCATATACATACCTGTCCACTGGTGATCTATGACAACTGTTTTTTTTTTGTGTGTGTTATTTTGAATAGATAGAAATGATATTATTTTTGACCTCAGAAACTAGGGAATCTTTCTTCCCCCAACAGGAGAGTATTCAAAAGCAGTCATATTTCAGGGCTAGAGAGATGGCTCTTGCTGAGGATCTGAGTTTGGTTCTTAGTACTTATGTCAGGCAGATCACAGCTGCCTGCAATTGTAGCTCCAGGGGGATTTGATGCTTCTCAGCTCCATGGGCACCTGCTTTCATGTGCACACAGACAGACAGACAGACACACACACACACACACACACACACATACACACACTCACTCACACACTTAATTAAGGGGAAAAGTCTCCCCCGAAGTCTTCATATATAATGTTTTGTGAATGAAATGTATTGCTTTCCATTTTAACCTGACCGGTGAAATGAAGGTCTTTGAACTGGAGAGCATCAGCCTTTTACCAGGAGGGGCTGCTTTCATTAGGAAAGGTGAATATTCAGTGCACTGCACGTGTGTTTCCCAAGCCTCTGTTCAGAAGCGAGGGTCTTTCTGCATCAGCCACTGAACTTACCCTTCATGGTGCTGGGCTGAGCACCTCCTCCAGCAGCCGCCTTCTGCAGCTGGCACAGTTCCTGCAGGCAGACCCGTGGTCTCATATCATCTTTTAAATGCTTCTCTTTACACTCCTCTCCTGCTCCCATTTTTAGGCCAATGGTGGAAAATTGCCTGATAACAAAGTCATTGCTTGTGAACTAGGCAATTTGCCAGAACTGAAGAAATATATGAAGAAAGTTATGCCGTTTGTTGCCATGATTAAGGTAAGTGAGTATGGACTTTGGATAGCTGTGACCATTTGAGAAATGGTTAGCTAGGACAGAAGAGGGAAAGGGAAAAGCCTTCACAGTCTCCCCCAGTGACATGCTAAAATAGCACTCTTCAGTCAGTGGTTTTGAGACATGAACAGTCAGATTTTGAATTTACCTGCAGGGTTGCTGAAAATATTAAAATGTGTATTCCAGAAGAAAATTAGGCTTAGAATTGCTGCACTGATTTATTCCTGTGCTCTCCCCTTCTCCCTTTACGATTTTGGCAAGAAATGTGTTCTTTGGGGTCAGTGGGTCCCTCTGACATGTCTCCATTTCTGTGGATTAGCTGAGCTGCATGTATTGCAGCGACAGTGGCTACGTTTGGGTTAGTGGTTAGAGCAGTAGGCTAGTGAGTTCTTTGTTATGAAAGAGTTGAGTTCTTTAGGATCTCAGTATTAGATTTTTCTTTTATTTTTTTAATTAATTCTTTTGATACAGGGTCTCACCATGTAGTCCTGGCTAACCTAGAACTCTATATAGATTAGACTGGCCTCAAGCTCACAGAGATCTACCTGCTTCTGCCTCTCTCTTTCTCTCCCACTCATCTCCTCTCTCTCTCCATTTTAATCTGAGACAGGGTTTCTCTGTATAGTCCTTGCTGTCCCGGAACTTGCTTTGTAGACCAGGCTGACCTCAAACTAAGAGATTCTCCTGCCTCTTACTCCTTTATGCTGGGATTAAAGGCATGTGTCCACTTCCAGAAGTAATATATTCTTAAATAATATTTTTGATTTGCCAAGCAAAACATGAGTGGTTTGCAAATGTTGAAGTGATTGATGGTGTGAGAATAAGAGAATGGCTTTCTTGAGCTGGGTATGTGGCCATGTGGTAGAGAGCTTGCTTACCATGTCCATAGGTCTGGGTTTGATCCCAGGCACCACATTAAATCAGATGCGATGGTGCACACCTATAATTCCAGTACTTGTGAGGTGGACCCAGGGGGATAAGAATTTCAAGGACCCAAAACCATCCAGGGCTACACAAGAGCCTGTTTCCAAAGAAATTGCCTTTCTAGTACTTTTGTGGGAAAGGAAACAGAACTTAGGTGATCTCTTAGTCCATCTTTTTCTGCATAACAGGTTACTACAGACTGGATAATTTTTTTTCTTTCTCTTTTTATGATGTTGGCAGTTAAATGTAGTGCTTTGTCCATGTTAGGCAAGCATCCTACCCATTTGTATGGACACTAGGAGTTCCTTTGTCTTGTGGTTCTGAGGGTTGGGAAGCTGGAGCAGCACTGGCCCCTGCCTTTGTGCTGTGTCCCTATGGGGGAAGGACAGGTGTGCACCTGCAGTGCACACAGGTCAGTAACTCTCACTCCCTGTGTAAAGGCACCAATCGACTGCAGTTGGTAACCTAAAGCAGAGGACAGTAGAATCATGTGGGGCCACTTTCCCAGGAAGCTAACACATTGTGTTACACAACTGGAGTTGTACTTACTAAGTAGGATCACTAAGGTTATGTTCTGAGTAGCAAGTATTTAATGTTGAAGAAAATAAAGCCTAAGAAATTGTTTTTTGAATATGACAAGATTATCTGAATACCTAGATAGTATGATAGTGTCAGTTTTTCTCTAAGCTTTGTAGGCCTATCTCTGGGATTTTTAATACTTGTTTTCTTGGAAAATTAAAAAAATATTAGCTAAAGAGATTTTTTTCGTAAATTTCTTTGATTTCTGTGGTTTGTACAATAAGTCATCTAAATGCACAGTTTTAAAACCGTGTTTATTTTCAGTGCCTGAAAATCCCATACCTTCCAGTGTTTTCAGTACTTCCTTAAATCTTATTTTACATGGTAATTATTTTGAGCAGGTAATTTCTTTAACAAGCAAACATAGATAAGGGAAACCCATTGAGTCAAAAGCCTTTCCTTTACCTGATGAAATGTAAACATTTCTTATCAATGATTGATTACTTAATGACAGATTCTTTTAAGCATGTTTTTAATATGATTTTGTTTTTCAAAATCATTTGGCTCTTAGGAAAATATGGAGAAGAAAGGGCCTCGAGTCTTGGATTTACAGTTGGAATTTGATGAGCAGGCAGTACTTACGGAGAATATAGTCTACCTAACCAATTCTCTTGAGGTAAGAGGGCCAGGAATTGTATAGCTAGTTACTGTGGTTTCCTATAAAACTACAGTCCAACTCTACAGCCTGTTAGGATACGTTTCATAAACATCATGTTCAATCTTTAGAACTTTTACTAAATATATATTAAATGTTTTTCAGATGAAAGTAGATGAGTGGATATAAAAGTCGCAGAATGAATGATCTGTCACCTTACTCATTTATCAGTTACCTTATATGTAACACATGGGCTGCGTGTAGCTCGGGATTCTCTCTGGATTATCTTTAAAGCACTTAGGAGAACCCATGCACGTGTTTTTGTCCCAGTTTCAGATCTCAGAGTTACAGAATTGACTTAATTATCATCTGTGGTCCCGGACCATTCTCAGTCACAGCTTACACGGAATCTAAAAATGCCTTCCCTTAGCTGAGGCAAAAGGAAAACTAATTTGCTTGAGAATACTGCTGGAAGACTCAGAATGTGGTTCTAATGATAGTGAAGACACTGAAACCACGTAGGTTTAGAGCGACTGAGGACTGTTGCAGGACCACAGAGCTGAAGGAGAGTTCTATGTGAGGATTTGTTTTATTCGTTATCCCTGCTCATTTGCCACTGGTGATTGACCCCAGGCCTTATGCTGGCTAGGCCTGTGGATCATGAAGTCCAGGATTAGTAGACGTCTGTATTGTGTATATCTCCAAATGTTCATATGTAGGTCAGAAACTCCTTTTGGTCCTTTTCATGTGGACAGTAGGCACACACCTCAGAGTCATCTATTCAGAAACCTGCAGTGTGTTATATTACTGAGCTATTCTTCTGCTTATGTGGCATCTGAAATGATAAACTTTGGAGCTTCTGTTGTTTAGGTGGAAGCTTTCATGCTGCTGGGTAGAGCCAGATTCTGGTATAGAAAGTGACACAATTGTGTAAAGAACAATGCCATGAAACAGCTAAGATGAATGTTGATAACAGATTGTAGATTTCATTTAACATTTATAAGGAAAACAATAAAATTGTGCAGATCATTTCATATTAAGTGGAGAAGCTGAGATGAATGAAATGAAGTGGTGAGTAATTTGTCATACTAAGTGCTACTCATGACTTTTGTTTCCCCATCCATTTAGCTAGAACATATAGAAGTCAAGTTTGCCTCTGAAGCAGAAGATAAAGTCAGGGAAGACTGTTGTCCTGGGAAGCCGCTTAATGTTTTCAGAACAGAAGTAAGTTGAAGAAGCCATATTGAATCATTGCCTCTTAGGCTTAGACAAGAGCAGCACCTGTCGTTCATAGGTGGAAGGAAGTGAATCTGAAGGGTTAGAAATGGGGCAGAACATAGGTGTTCTGTTGCTCTGGCTTGTGCAGTACTAGTTATATTGTATGGTAGTATTGTTTATTATTTGTAATTTAAAAAACAAAGTAAGATGTTCTGAACCTGGGTTTTTTGTTTTATTGGTTTTTTTTTGTTGTTGTTGTTTTCTTTGGTTTTTGAGACATGGTTTCTCTGCATAGCCTTGGCTGTCCTGGAACTTACTCTGTAGTCCAGGTTAGCGTCAAACTTAAAGAGATCTGCCCGCCTCTGCCTTCCGAGTGCTGGGATTAAAGGCATATGCACCCCCGCCCAGCTCTGAACCTGATTTTTACTCAAAGAAAGAAAAAAAAAGGGTAAAACTTTTAAACAGTGACAAAACTTTCGAATGTCCTATTCCGCCTACTTAGCTGTTGTGCAAGCTTTTTTGCTTTTTGGTTTAGACCAGGCAGGTTCATCAACTTAATGCTAGAATTGTCTCCTACCTCTTATTTTTTGGTAGAAGTGTTAAAGTCTTACAGATGCTGTTTAGCCTCCAAGAATCCGTTCAGATTTGTACTACAATTATGACTCCGTAATATCCTAATAGAGCACTTAGGAATGTTGTTCCTTTGACCATATTTAATTGAAAATAGTGGTTTATTTTGGAAGAGTAGGGTAATCATATTCATGGAGACCTTCTGAGTTTATTTTGTGATCATTCTCTCATCGTCATGCATTGTGGCTTGCAGAAATGCAGTCATTTGGCCCACAGAAATGAGTAAATAAAATAGTGTTCTTTATAGAGCTGTAATGTTCCCTTGGGGGATGGAAGCCATGTCTATAAAGTGTTTCTTGCGGTGCCTGACCTGCAGTAGAGAGGTTGAACAAGCGATGGTAGTCATGGGAGAGAAAATGCTGTTATTGTTACAGTCTGTCAGCAGGGTTGGTACATGCAGCTGTAGTCTGTTTCCCAAGGCCTCTGAGTGGAAACATGAGCTCACACAGTTTTTCTGTCGTGTCTTGTCATGATTTTATGCAGAATTAGAAATGTCTTTAGTGGGTATTGAAAATATAGTAGAGATTGCCCTTATTTTTGGCAGTATTCAAGTTTAATGTGTCATAACTTATATCTTTACTCTCCTAGCCTGGTGTGTCAATCTTCCTAGTAAACCCCCAGCCATCCAATGGCCACTTCTCAGCCAGAATTGATGTCAGGCAAGGAGACAGCTGTGATTCCATAATCAGACGCTTAATGAAAATGGACCGAGGAATCAAAGGTAAAATCTTTCCCTTGAAGCTCCTACATAGCAGAAGCTCATGTATTGATGAGTTGTAAGTAGAAGGGACAGAAAGAGCTCTTCCGACAACTGTGTAACACCGTGGGAAGAGAATTGAGCCCCAAACTGGAAACCTAGATTTTTTTTGGTCTTGCTTGGGCTTAGGTAGTTTGGTAACTTTGTGTCACGTAAATGCCTAGCTGGTTCTCTTTCAATGTTGTGAGTACTTTGAATTGGATATTTTTTTCAGTATCCTGTCTGGTTCTAAATTACAACAAGTGATTTATGTCTTTTAGAGGTAATTCAAATTTAGAAACATATACCCTTACTATTCTAGACTAAGTTGTCCAGCTGGGTCTCTTCCTAGGGAAAGAGGAGAATTAGAATGAGGTTTTGAGATCCTCCATGCATTAGCGTATTGATCCTTTTACAAATTCAACATAACTATCATCGTCGTCATCGTCATTATCATCATTGTCATCGTCATCCTCATCCCCCTTGTATAGCTAGTGGAATAGAAGTTCACAAAGGGAAATTTACTCAGCTGGAAAATCTCAAGCCTAGAATTCAAACTGTTGGATTCCAAAGCTTCTGGTTTTTTTCTTTTAAACTGTGTTTCTCTAGGCAAAATACATATACAATCTCAATTTCTGATCTAGATTAGAAGTATATGTTCTGTGATTAAATTCAATATAAACACCCTCTCCCCTCCCCTGAAGGTCTTACTAGGCAACCCTGGCTGGCTTGAGACCTGCTATGTAGACCAGATTTCCTGAAACTCACAGAGATCTGCCCGCCTCTGCCTCTCAGTGCTGTGGCCTTCCTTTTCAGTACCCAGTGTATTTGTTAGTTTTCTTGTTGCTATGAAAAAATACCTGACAAGAAGCAACCTGAGAGAGGAAAGACTGATCTGACTCCCAGTTTGAGGGTGTAGAGGATAGTGGCAAAGACCTGGCGGTGAGGCTAGCACTTGGCCGTTGCCCGGGATCTTGAAGCGCTGGTCACAGGACACTTGCTGTCAGGAAGCAGGCGGGAGAGCCTTTGATGTTCAGCTGTCTTCCCTCCGTTCTCCTTCTGAGTCAGCCTGGGACCCGAGTCCGTGGGCCAGTGCCGCCCACATTCAGAGTCGGACTTCTCTCCTCAGCTGAACGTCTATGGAAATGCCCTTACATATCCAGATTTGTGCTCCCCTGATTTTTAATGCTGTCAGGTTAGTGAAAATGACCCATCACTCTAGCCAGGTCCAGGAGTGGACACGAGAGGCAGCTTAGTGTGTCTCTAGGACTTTTCTTCAGGATTATAAAGACCGACTAATGTTGATGTTCATCTTTTAGGTGACATCTGTCTCTCCCATTTCTCCCATCTCTTCTCCCTCATTGTCTATTTTCAGACAGACTCTTACTATGAAGCCCTAGATGACTTGAAACTTGCCATGTAGACCAGGCTGGCTTTGAACCTGTGGCAGTTCTGCCTCTGCCTCCTAACTGCTGGAATTACAAATGTGTGCCCCCAGGATTGGTCTTCTTATTTAATTTTATGTATTCATTTCTTTGCAGTGCTAGGTTTGAATCTAGGTTCTTGTACATGCTAGGCAAGGGATCTCCCGTTGAGTTAGATCTCATTTTTAATGACTCTTACTTGTTACGTACGTGCAGTGCACATACATGTAGGTCAGACTTCGGTCATCAGGCTTGTGTACACCTGTACCTGCAGAGCCATCTTGCTGGCCCTCTTTTCTTTTTGATAGCAATCAAAAATGTGTTAGTTTGGGTAACCTGTTGCCTCTTCCTGTTTCCTTATAGTCCTTTTTGACCATTCTTCACTGTCCCACCTATTCTAGGTACTTCACAGAAGTAGTATTGGTCTTTTATTTTAAAGATTCGATATGTTGTATTAGTAAGCTTGCGTGTGTGTGTGTGTGTGTGTGTGTGTGTGTGTGTGTGTGTGTGTGTGTGTGAAGACATGACTTCTCACTCTTGTCCAGCTCTGACCTGACTGAAGCAGTTTCTTCCCTGGCCTCCTGAGTAGCTGTAACTACAGGCATGGGCTACTTTGCCCAGCAGCAGTTTTCCTTTAACTAAGCAAAATGTCTCCCATGGGCTGACATGAGAAGCCAGCTCAGTCTGTAAAGTGCTTATTGCACAGATGTGAGACCTGGGTTTGGATCCCAGCACCAATATTCCAAATCGAAGAAAACCAGCCAGGTGCAGTAACATGTACCATAACCCCAAAGCTGAGGGGATGAGGGGAGACAGATGGCATTCAGGTAGCCAGCCAGTCCAGCTGAAACAGCAAGCTCCAGGTTCTTAATAAATAATAAGGTGGAGAGTGACAGAGGAAGACACTCAGCATCGACCTTCACATACACATATGAGTTCACCCGCATACATGCATATACTACACACACAAAAGCTTACTAATACAACATATCGAATCTTTAAAATAAAAGACCAGTTTTCCAAGATTCATCCATGTTCTTAAAGATTTGTTCTTTATTTTATGTGTGTATGTATGTGTCTGAGTCTATGGATGTTCACAATGTGAGTGAAGGTGTCCATGGAGGCCAGAAAGAGGTGTCAGATCTCCTGTAACTGGAGTTACAGGTGGTGTGGTGCTGGGAACTGAACCTGGGTCTTCTGCAAGATCAACAGTGTCTTAGTCATTGAGTCATCTCTCTAGCTCATATAGGCATTTATTTCCCGGTGAAATACCACAGAATGGTACATATGCTTTTGGAGCAAATAAGCAGGACTTGAAAATTTGAAAGTATGAATATCTAGGAAGCCATGTTCTGTCTCTTCATATTTGTATTGCTTTTGTTCAGTCTTCAGCAAATGTTCTAATAGGAAGAACACATAGTCCTTAAAGCCATTAGAATGGCTTTTAAAGAAAACCGGTATTTGTGGGAACTCATGGGATCTTATTATGAGGTTGTGGTATACTAGAGGATGTGTTTCTGCATTGAAAATTGTATTGCGAAGTGTTAAATTGGGGGCAATGAGATGCCTCAGTGAGCTAAGGCACTTGTTAAGCTGATGACCTTGGTCCCTATCTTGTCATGGAAGAAGAGAAACCTAATTGTCATCTGAATTACACATGTGTGCTATGGCATGCATACACAAAGATTCACAAAATAAATAAATGTAATAATTTTTATTTATTTTTTTGGAGGGGGGGTTTCCAGGCAGGGTTTCTCTGTATAGCCCTGACCACCCAGGAACTGGCTCTATAGAACAGGCTAGCTTTGAATTCAGATTAGCCTGCCTTTGCCTTCTGAGTGCTGGAATTAAAGTTGTGCACCATCGCTGCCTGGCAATTTTTTTTTAAAGATGTTAAATCAGCATTCCTATTAAAGGTACTCAGTGCACTTACTGGGTTCCTCAGAACTGTGCTGGCATTACTGTCTATTTGTTGCCTTTTCTCATGGAGCCTCTGATATCGTTCTTATCTCTTTATTTTACAAGCTATGAATATATCCAGTGAGTATGAATCAGTTTTAAGTTTCGTGTTAGTAGCTGCTATAAATTTGGAAAATGGATAGATGTATTAGTGAAGTTCGAAATTGATATTTGTGTGAGAATTACCAGAAGGGATCTAACCTTGATACTTCCCGTGGGCCTTCGTGTTCCTTTGATATGTATGAGGGTTGAGCATATTGAGTATGTAGGATAGAAAAACAGTTCAATTCAACAACACACTTCATAGTCTGTCTGCTGCACTGGCCAGCGAGCAGTCCAATTAGTGCCAATTGTATTGAGGGTGATTATGATCAAGGGCTGGGAGAAACTCGCTCAAACCATCATTTCCCTCCACAAAGGCCACTGAGCAACTCTTGATGATAATGACTTTAAATCACTCACACCTATGCCACATATGAACTAATAACTCGGAGGTGAGAGACTGCATTTCATATTACCAGTCCCCAGGGACTTTCAGTCGCTCTTATCTTTTCTCTAAGTGCCTTAAATCTTGTGTAGTTGCAGGCTTAAATTTCAACATTTTCAGTGATGAGAGAGATCTAGGATAAGAATAGATAGGAAGGCCACTAAGAAAACGCTACGAATTTATTGGCAGTAATGAACCACATGGCAAAACATGAAAGCAAATGCGTTTTGTCACTTAGAAGGCTTATTGAGTGTTAAGGTTTCTTTGAAATAGTTTGAATTAGAATTGGTTGAGATGATGAGGGGAGACTGTGAGAGAGAGCTGCAGTGAATGTATAAAACCTGCTGGCAGAACTTGTTACAGTTTCTATAGCAAAATATTTGGTGCCACTGATGTTCCGGTGAAACTGCAATAGCTGTTACCATGGATTACATCCGCCCAAACAAGATGAAGGCTTGCGGAAGACTGCTGTCTCTCCTGTTTGAGGTTTCAGGGCTCTCGCTCTGTCTTGGAGCAGAAACTCGCAACACTCGCAGGCAGGGTTTGCTTTTATGGCAGATGCAGGTAATTGCTCTGTAAGCCCTGAGAGCTCTTCTCTAAACTTGCTGCCTTTCAGTCTTTGTTTCCCAGAGAGAGCAGAATGCCTGGAAGACTTGTACTCTGGGTATGACTGCCAGCCGCATTAATGTCTTCTTTGATCTCTTATCCCTTATAGAGCTAAGCTTTGTCCTCTTGAGACGCCATGAGGGGGATGTAGCTCACAGACCACCCAGTGATCATTTTAGAAAAGCTTGGAAGTAATGTAGGAAATGTCATTTGGGGAGGGGCAGGTGAAGCATAGCTGACCACACTGCTCGGAATGACATAGACCTAGGACGAGCATTTGTGTCAGTGTTTTCCCCGTATATAAGCAAAATTGTTTGATGTTGAAAGTCTCAGAATTGCTTAAATAATTTTTTTTAAAATATTTATTTATTTATTATGTATACAATATTCTGTCTGTGTGTATGCCTGCAGGCCAGAAGAGGGCGCCAGACCTCTTTACAGATGGTTGTGAGCCACCATGTGGTTGCTGGGAATTGAACTCAGGACCTTTGGAAGAGCAGGCAATGCTCTTAACCACTGAGCCATCTCTCCAGCCCCTGCTTAAATAATTTTTTTGATTAGATTGTTGAATCATAAATTTATCCATAGGATAAATGCTTGTTTGATTTTGGGTTGCTGTTTTGTGTTTTTGTTTGTGAGGAGCTGTATGACGAGGTTGCACAACAGTAGACCAGATGCCAGTCAGATTAGAGCTCATCTCAAAGTTGCCCCTCTCTCTACCCCCTCCTTCTCTTCCTGGTTCTCACCAGCTTGTGCTATAAGCACTTCTTGTCTCTTGAACAACAGAAGAAATAGGTAGTCCTGCTTTTCACAGTGATCATGACTCCTCCAAAAATAGCTCAGAGAAGGTCCTTCACCAGCAGAGTGCGTCCAGAGCACCAGAGGCTTGGTGAAGCATGTAAAGGTGATGTAAACCGTAGGTTAGCACTTAAAAAAGAACACTATTCTTCTTCCCTCTTGGTTTGGTGTTCAGATGTGTTACACAGACGCTCTGACTGTTTGGTTCAGGTATAAAGCTGGGAGGGGATGAAGTTTACAAGATGCTAGCTTTGCGTCTGAGGCCGGGTCCTAAGAATCTGATGAAAATGCCTGTCTTTGGCTGTTATGAGATTGTGTCAGTGACTATATGCAGATACTCATGTTGGTGATCTCTTTTGCTATAGATCTTTCCAAAGTGAAACTGATGCGGTTTGACGATCCTCTGCTGGGGCCTCGACGCGTTCCGGTCCTTGGGAGGGAACACAGTGAGAAGACGCTCATTTCTGAGAGTGCCGTTTTTCATGTGGACCTAGAGAGCAAGAAAGTTCACCTCACTGAGAACGGGCTACGCACGGATATTGGCAACACAATGGTCTATCTGGTTCTCTGAGAAAACTCGTGCAAATTGGAGATTTAATGTGGTTTCTAAGTTACTTCTGCCCTGAGACTCTCAAGCTAGATCTAAATAGACTTCATTTCTAACTGCTGGATTCTTTATGTAATCATAATTATACCAATTCATCTTTGATTTCTAAATCTAATAAACTTTGCATTTTTTTTCACCTTTGGGCCTCTAAGAGAAATGGTTTGTGCTACATTATTTATTTTTAACAAATAATTCTGTTTCCTAGGAGTTTTTAATCTTTACACAAAAGTGTCAGGATGCCCCCTTTTTGGGTCTGTGTTTTATGTTTCAGAAAGGGTCTCACTGTAGCCCAGGCTGGCTTCAGAGCTCATGATCCTCTTGACTCAGTTTCCTGAATGCTGGGATTCTAAGCATGTCCACTGTGCCCTCTTGTTGGTGCGTCCCTTTTATGAATTATGCTTTTTACTGTTTATGCAGGTTAAGGAGCATCATAGCTCTTGATAACATAATTGTTTAGATGACCGGGAGTGGTGGTGCACGCCTTTAATCCCAGAACTCAGGAGGCAGAGGCAGAGGCAGGAGGATCTCTGGTTCCAGGACAGCCTGGTCTACAGTGAAGTTCCAGTACAGACAAGGCTACACAGAGAAACCCTGTGTTGAAATGAACTTGCAAAAAGAAAAGGGAAAGACAGTAGTGAGTGGGCTAGTTCCATTTCTTACTTTTATGAGTGTGATGTGAGCATGTGTGTAGTGGATGTGCATGCATGTGTGGAGAACTCTATGCACATGCTTATGTGCCAGACAGAAGAGGACACTGGGGGTTTGGCTGTTACTCTCTGCTTTATTCCCTTGAGACGTGATCTGCCCCTGAACCTGAGCTAGACTAGGAGTTATGGATCCCAAGGAAACATTTTTGTTTTTCAATTTACTCTTATTATTGTGTGTCTATGTATGGTGTGTGTCTGTATGTGGAGGGGGTATTTGTACCATGGTGTGTACATGGAGATTAGGGGACAAATGTCTGTATCTGCTTTTCCATCAGTTGCTTTTTGTTTTGTTTTTCGAGAGAGAGTTACTCTGTGTAGCTCTGACTGTCCCGGAAATCACTCTATAGATCAGGCTGGCCACAAACTCACAGAGATCCTCCTGCCTCTGCCTCCTGCATGTTGGGATTAAAGGCAGGTACCACTATGCCCAGCTCTATATGTGGTTTTAATTATACCATTTGTTGTTTTTTTATGTCCAGCTTTATGGTTTTCTTTAAAAAAAAATTGTTCTATTTTCAACTTAGTGCACTTGTGTGCCCTGAGTGTGGGTTTATGCACGTGTGTGTGCATCGGTGCCTGTGGAGGCCAGAAGACAGCTTCATTTCCTGGAGCAGGAGGGAAAGGCCACTGGGAGCCAGCTCTAGAAACAAGAGTTTTTAACTGCTGAGCCATCGCTCTAGCCTGCTGCTTTTTCTTTTTTAAATAAGTAAAATACATGGCTTGAAAGTCAAAGCTATATCCGTTCACAAAACTCTCACGCTGTGTTTCCACTTAATAGCTAAACATTATTATCTAATTTCTTGGTTATGTTTTCTATATCTCTTTCCAAAAGAAGCAATTAATTTATTTATGTTTTAATTTCCTTTTTCTAATATAGTAGGAAATATTTTTCTCTAAAATTATATATAAATATCTTTCCATAGAATTATATATAAAATTATTTTATACTTTGGTTTTGAAGTTAATAACATAACCTGAATATATTGTGAGTTTTTTATTTTTTGGTTTTTGTTTTTCAAGATAGGGTTTCTCTGCAGCTTTGGGGCCTATCCTGGAACATGCTTTTGTAGACCAGGCTGGCCTCGAACTCACAGAGATCCGCCTGCCTCTGCCTCCCAAGTGCTGGGATTAAAGGCATGCGCCACCACTGCCTGGCTGAGAATTCTTTTTCATGCTTCTCTTCTTCCTTCTACCCTACTGCATAAGGCTGTTGTGAAGTTTTAATTGTCTAGTTAGCATCTATAAATGGACACTTACATTCTTTCCAAGTGATATTCTGTAGACTTTGTTAATGTATAGGTGAGGCAGGAGAGGTGTAACAACTATCCATGCTTGCTGCTCTTGCAGAGGACTCCAGTCTGGATCTTGGCACCCACATGATGGCTAATAACCCCTTACAATCCCAGTTCCAGGGGATCTGACACCCTCTTCTGGCCTGCGGCTCCTCTGTGCACATAAACTGGTACAGGTGTACACACATCCATGTGAAAATAATAAGTCTGAAAAGGAAGGACACATGGTGAAGAACCTTATGAACATGCGGCTAATAGTTCAGGAAGTGTATAATCAGACTGTGTTTGTAGAAGTGAGCTAGCTTATAGGTTCTGGGGTAGATGTTCTTGTACCTTTGTTAGCAGATACCTGGGAACAATAAATACAAAGGCCCTGAGGGGCATGGAGCTGCCTGTGTGAGCAGTGAAGAGCAAGGAGGCCCCACGAGACAGTCTAAAGTTTTATATCTAATTTCTCGTTTATCATAGCTAAGGAAAACTATAACTATCTGTCTTCAACTCTTCAAAGACCCCAGAAGAATATATTACCTAAATAAACAGAAAGTGCACTGTAAGCAACTTCCAAAGTTCTAGACTTGACAGAGATATCTTGCTGCCTGGACAATCACCCAAAGTTCTGTAACTTTGGGTCATCCACCCTGAGCCTTCAGGACCATAATATCTGGCAGACTTTTCCATAAAGCAGGAAATTTGAAGGTCTCTTATGCCTTATACTGGCAAAGTTCATCAGTTGCTTTCTTCTGTGTCCAGCAGAATGTCTGGCAGACTTTTCATGAAGTAGGAACCCTGGAGGGACTGTCTCTCTTTAGGCAAGTTCTGCAGTCATTTTTCTGTGGGCCATGCATATCCAGTTCATACAGCATACCATCAAGCAGTCCAGGCAAGTTTGATACCCATCTTCCTCTTGAAGTAATTGGTGCTGCCAGGAGCAGACATGTATCACTGTTGAGAAAAGTCTAAGTTCTTAAAACACTTTAAATGCCATGTTCTGTAGGTCTTTGGAGTGTTGAAGATTACCTAACTAAGGTAACTACAGTTTGACTATTATAGATGACTATTTATTAATCTGTATTTAATTATACATTACATTTTTAAATGAACTGCATAAACAATACTTTAAGCAATAGCAGAAATACATATATACAGTGTGACAAGACCAACCTTAAATCTGTATCAATAGACCAAGATCCATACCAATGCAAAGTATTTATATCATATCCCCCTTTAAAGAAAAACATACTATAAACGTTATAAACAATTATTTTGGGAATTTGGTCATTGTTTTTCCCAAAATGTTTTCTGCTGTTTATTGGGTGAAGTATTTTTAGGGTTCATAGCAACCTTTCAGGGGGTCTTGTTCCAACAAACCACATTAGTTTATCTATAGGTTCTCATCTTCTTTGGAAACAAAAGCAAAATCTCTTTTCCAAAGTAACATATCCTTAGACTCAAATTTTGAAGTCAAGATGCCTTTATGTTGATTTAACTTAACAACCCCCAGAATCTAATGTCTCTCTACAGTCAAAAAACTCAAGGAAAACACAATAATATGCGTAATCCAGACTGTATATTTTCCATCTTTACGTGAACTTTTTATATTATGATATTAATTTTTAGTATTTATTTTATTATCTTTACTCCTTTAATCTATGACCACTTTTGTCTATACTCTTTTCCTCTCTTTCCCAATCTTATGTACAGTTTTAAACACACTGTGACCCATTCAGAGATTTATTTTTGTCTGAATCTGTCTTTATTGCATATCTATAATCATTTTCTGACCAGGAGCCCCTTTTTAAAAATATGCTAAGTGGGCATGGCTAGGACCAACTCCTCAGCCCTGCCTGTTGGCTCTGCCCCATCCAACATGGCAGAGGTATGTTAACTGCCTCCACTAGCCTTGCTCACCACCCCAGCTCCAGGGATGCATGGGTCTATGTTGCCTTTCCACAACTAGTAGCACATTGCTCACAAACCCCATTTAAGTGCAGGACCTCCTGAAAGAGCCAGAGCTGTTCATGCAATTAGCATGAACCAGGGAGCCTTCTTAAAGGAGCTGTGCAGTTTTTGTTGCTACTGCTGAGTCAGGAAGCCTTATCTTAAAGGAATTGTGCCTCTGCTTGCTTCTAACAAACAGAGCCCACCTGAGAAAATGCTGCTACCAAGAAGCTGTGCTTAACTTTGTTATTTTGTGACTAGAATTCCTTCCCACACCCTCAGGTTTTATGTGGATGTACTCAGCTCAAGTTGGCACCATGTGTAGATGGAGGCTGCTCGTTTGTTTCCCAGCCACCCAGACCTAAATAATCACACCGAAGTTACATTAATTACAACACTGCTTGGCCTATTAGCTTAGGCTTCTTATTATCTAATTCTTAATCTTAATTAACCCATTTCTATTAATCTGTGTATAGCCACAAGGGTAAGGTTCCAGCTCTGGCATCTGTCTCCTTCAGCAGCTACATGGCATCTCTGATGTTGCCTATTCTCTCTGTCTCTTCTGACCTGGCTATGCTCTGCCCTGCTATAGGCTAAAGTAGCTTCTTTATTAGCCAATGGTAATAAGACATATTCATAGCATACAGAAGGGAATCCCACATCAGATGCGCACCACTGTGTCTGACTTAATTTGCTGATATTTTGATATATGTTTTGGAAATATATTTCTTTGACACTCTTAATAATGTATGTATGGATTTAGCACTACTCGCTTGATCATGGTTTTTCTTCACTTAGTGTCTTGAATATAACTTCACCTTTATGTTAGAATAGTGGTTCTCAGTCTTCCTAATGCGGCAACCCTTTAATACATTTCCTCATGTTGTGGTGACTCCCAACCACGAAAGTATTTTTGTTGCTACTTCATAACTGTAATTTTGCTACTGTTATGAATTGTAATGAAGGATAACTGATATGCAACCCCTGTAAAAAGGTCAAATCTTCAAAGTGGTCTTGACCCACAGATTGAGAACCATTGCATTAGAAGAATACCCCTCAAACCTGGAGTATTACAATTATTTCTAATTGTTCACTGATAGACTATACACAGTATAACTAGTTGCAGGTGAAACACACACACACACACACAAAGACACACCCACTAACTAGGGTAGAAGATGACACTTCTAAGGGTCTTAAGGAATGTAATAAACAAATACTACATTTTCAGTTTTCAGGAGGAGGTGGTAATTTGTTCCTCTCACATTTCTCGTGATGGTAAATTCAGAGTTGTGTGGTTCAGGGCTTTGCCACTGGCCACGTGAGTCTTCAGAGCACTTGAAATGCAGCTGGACCAGATCTCAAGGTGCTGTAACTGTAGTTTATGATCCAGATCTTAGAGTATTTGTATGTAAAACGAATGCAAGGTATTCCAATAATAATTTTAAAATATCGATTGAAAAGGCTGGAGGGATGACGCAGTGGTTAAGAGCACCGGCTGCTCTTTCAGAGAACCTGGTTCTAGTCTCAGCACTCACTGAGTGGGTCACTGTCTGAGACTCTGATCTCAGGGGATTTGACACTGTCCTCTGGCCTTGTGGGCACCAGGCATCCTCATGGCGTGCAGACATCCATGCAGACACAGCACCTACACATAAAAGTAGAGAAAAAGTGATTAATTGCCAAAATATATGCTAAGTTTAAGTTTGCTTGTTTCTTTTTACTTTTGTTGCACTTGACTAACAGAGTTTAAAATGGCTCAGAATGTATTTCTGTTTGCAATATGTCTAGAGGTTTGTTAAAATTCAGACTAAGCATTACTTTCATTGCCCAATTTGAAGATAAATTATCCCAGTTTGTTCAATTCTAAACTTGATAAATTCCAGAATTCCCCTTATTAATGATACTTTCTGACAACTTCCAGGATGTTCTGTTTCAGAGATATCTTCCTGGACAGTCACTTCTGGAACTTTGATTTCAGGTGAAAGTTTCTTTTGTCTGAAAAAGCTCTCAGAACTTTCAGTTGTAAAGACACATTTTGGATACATTTGGCTTTTTCCAGGCATTCATGATGTGTATTTTTTCCCCTTTATAATTAGAAATATATGGTTCAATACTTCTATGTGTTGGGGATAGTCTGGACTCAATTGTTTTTCTTAATGGTTTTCTGGTCCTTTGAAGACCTTTTTTCTTGATAAGTAATCCCCAGGCTGGAAGACCTTTCTATCCCCACTTTTGGGTATACTTTGGAATTGTCCTGGTGATGCAGCCATCTTGCTGCCTAGTAAGGTAGAAAACTGCAGTTTCTGCAACGACATGGCGCGGAGTGGCACCTAACCAGGTAAATCCTTAGTAAAGGCATCCTTTAAAGCAAAGGATTTTCCCATCAAAGATAAATTCCTTGTTTTAAGTTTTGTGTTTACATTTGTTGTTGTTGTTGTTTTTGTTTTTCAAGACAGAGTTTCTCTGTGTAACAGCCCTAGCTGTCCTGGAACTAGCTCTTGTAGATCAGACTGGCCTTGAACTCATAGAGATCTGCCTGCCTCTACGTCCCAAATTCTGGGTTTAAAAGCGTAAGCCACCACAGCCCGGCTAAATTTTGTGTTTACATTGTATCTCCATCAATCTCCCTCCCTTCAGATTAGAAAAAGGTACAGACCCTTAGTTAGACATGTGCTCATCTTTAAAACAATACTATGTCTGTCTATCAGCCTGCTATGACCTCAAGTTCCAGAATATCAAGGCAACATTCTTTTAAAGGCACGCTTCCCTTTGGTTTGAACCCAGGTTTAGAACCAGTCTGCGCATTGTCCAAGGGAAAGGATAACCAGACAATAAGACAAGAAAGCTGTCCTTATGAGCTGGCTCGGGCATCACTTCTCCAGGCCCCACGAGGACGTTTCCTTGCTCAGTACACATGCGCCACTCTTCTCCCTCATATCGTCTGAAGATGAGCATTTCATTTCCCACTTGAGGCAGGAAGTCAGGTGACTTTTCTCGCAGGTTTTGCTGTTGGACTCTCCAGCCAATCTCTTTGTAAAAGGAGCCTGGGAAAGAACAGCGGCTTTTGTGGGGCGAGTGGGAGTACCTAGCCCCAAGAGTGCGTGAGAAGGGGGCAACTGTGCTTGGCTTGTGAAAGAAGGACCGCTTAAGTTAAAGGAAATCTCTTCATTCTTAGTTTAAATTATCCTGTCCTGATCAAGTGAAACTTCATATCTGGCTACTGCCTGTGAAATCCACCCCTTTGACATAAATATCTTAGAGATTTGACTTCAATGAAGAATTTGGAGTAAACAAGGGGGCCTGGGTGGAAAGTACAATAAATTCTTAGCACTGCATGTTTGATTAAAGAATTAACAGAAACTGCCCAGACTGGTGTATTCAACATGGGGACAGTCAGCTTTTCTTGGGGAGGGTGCCTGGCTTCTTAGGTGAGTGAGTTAGAAGAGAGTGAAGCCAGAAGAGAGAGTGTATTTTACCAATCTGAAGCATCACTAGGTAGAAGGATCAAAGAGACTACGGCTGCTGCCATCCCATTTCCCACTAAAGCTTTCCTCTGCTTTTGATGAGCAGAGTTACCACCTCTCTTGGTTTTCTCAGGACCATCTTGATTTTAGTACCAAAAGTTCTCTATCCTAGTCAAATTAAGATGGTCGATCAACTTGACTGTATTTCAAGGTATTTGGGTAGCACATGTATCAGCTTAAAAACACCGACCCAGATTTCTCTGCCTTCTTTGTTCCTCAGAAAAGCAAAGAAAGCGCACCGGATGCTGAAGTCATGCTAACACTAGCTGCTGTCAGTTGCATGCCTCCCATGCACCAAGTACATGATATCATTGAATGCTCACGGCAACCAAGAGCTAGAGTGCTTAAAACACAGTTGGAGGAGGAAGATGAGGCCAGAGCTGAGGGCAGTGATGGGGTCTTTCCTAAGCTTGAAGCGCTAGAACGTAGCTAAGCTGGATTTGAAATTCAGTGTGCACCAGTGTGTTCTTTCTGCTTCTGAATGGGCAGCGTCTCTGATTTGGCCCAGGTCTGTGGGCATCAGTTGTCTCCATCATGCCCAAGCTTGTTCCTGTTCTTCGTGGTGGCATAAGCACTCCTTGCAGGCCATATAGACAAGCTGCCCAAGAAGTTACAGTGACTACTTCCATCTCATGTGTAGCAGCCCCGGAATAAGATAAGCCACCCTGCCCTTGGTCTTGCTTTGACTCTCTCTAATTCTTCCTCTCCTTTGATAGGATTTTGCTATGGAGGCGTGGTTGCTCTCAACCTCTCCTGCCTTGTTTGCCCAGGTCCTGGGATTACCGGTGTACATTGTCACACCTCATCACCTTGCTATTTTTAGTGGGACTACCAAATGCCTGGCACATAGGCAGTGCCTAGGGAAGGGCTGGCGTTACTTTCTGAATCATGACAGATGAGCAGCGTTAAGCTTGAACTGTAAATCTAAACATTTTAATAAAATCACCAAAGATTCAGAGTATTAGAATAGAGTTCTTATTGAGTTCAAAATTAGGCAAACACACACATACACACACACACACACACACACACACACACACACACACACACACACACGTAATTTTTCCAACAAGTAAAAGTTACCTTCTTAGTTACTTGATTTGGAGTAGATAGAAGACTGGCCTCCTTGCTGTGATAAAAAGGTGTTATGCACATAATTTTAAGATAGAAGCAAAAATCTCTTGTCTAGGGCTGCAGACTGCAAATGGTTCATTTCAGGGAAAAATCTTTCCAGGTGCTCAGCCCTCAGAAATCCCTCTACTAAAATCAGAGATGATTGAAGCTCTTAGCATAATGATGGAAGCCCTCACTGGTAGGCACCATGCTGAGAAGGAAATGCCTTGGATTGTGTAGAGAGATGCAGAAAGCTTTTAGGCTATCCTCTGCTTGTATTTCATCAGCTCACACCTGAGAGTTAGGCTACAGAATTGAAATGCAGTTCAAGTTGCATAATTTAGCCCAGAGGAGCTAGATTGAAGAAAGACTTGAGTACAATAGGAGAGACAGTGAATCTATTTGATCCAATCAGCAAATATTTATCGAGTACTCACTCCGTTTCAGGGCAGTGTGCTGATGCTGGGCATACAAAGAGGAACAACAGCCTGTGCCCCTGGCAACAAGGAGCACACATGGAGGGAGATGAAACAGGGCCAGTGCGAAGGCAGCTTCTTCAGGACCAGTTTCAAATGTTCATCGGTGGCTGGGTGGAGTCAGTAATGACTACTTCCCTCAGTTCTGGAGGTTGGAAGTCTGGGACTGGGGGAGTGCGGTTGGGTTCGGTGAGGCCTCTCCTGGCTCACAGGATACTTTCTTGGTCTCTCTGTTCATCAATGCCATTAACTCAGGATTCCATCCCTCTGCCCTACTGAACTTTACTTTCTAGGAGTCATCTCCATATACAGCCACATTTCAGGGAGCATATGTCAGTTCACAGAAATAACCCTTAACACACTTCAGGCTGAACATCAACACATACGCAGGCCATAATCCTCTCATTCTTCACACACATCTGAGTGGCAGACGAAAGGGTGTTTTACAATTTTGTTTTGAACTTATCTGGTTATAGGTCATGATGAGCCACTGGCGGCTACTTTTCAGCAGCTATGCCTCTGGGCATTTTTTGAGCAACAGGAAAACCTTAAACACATTTTCAAATGCAATCAAATATTTGCGGGTGGGACTGAATGTGGTGACGTAAGCCTTTAACTCAGCACTCAGTAGGCAGAGGCAGCTTCATCTCTTGTGAGTTCCAGGCCAGCCAGGACTACACAGACCTTGGCTCAAAATCAAACGACAAAAATACTCCAAGCAACAACAGAATTCGTGAGTTCTATTTGGCAATGGAATGGACATAATGCTAACTTCCAGTGTTTGACTTAGCATCAGCTTTATGTTTTACACATTTTTCCAAGTCTTAAGAACATATAGGATGGGGCTGGAGAGATGGCTCAGCAGTTAAGAGCATTGCCTGCTCTTCCAAAGGTCCTGAGTTCGATTCCCAGCAACCACCTGGTGGCTCACAACCATCTGTAATGAGGTCTGGTGCCCTCTTCTGTACTGCAGGCATACATGTAGAAATTGTATACATAATAAATAAATAAATATTTAAAAAAAACATATAGGGTCTCAAAGTGCTAATTAGACCCCAAGTATTATCTGTAATGTCTACAGATAAAAGGACGAGCCCTGCTCTGGGGACCCAGTAGCTCCAGCCCGGCCTCTAGGTCCCTCCTGAGCTCTCGTGGAGCATCTCCAGCTCTTTAACATCTTGATGACTCACTGGGTCTTTGGAGTAGGTGTGTTTCAAGTATCCTCTCTTCTTGCCTACTACCTGTTCTGTGTCCCTTGCCATTCCTGTTCCACGGACACCGCCTAGCTGGTGAAGACTTGGGAGCTGTTGCAGTCACCAGTGGCTTTCAGATCCACTGCATGAGGTGTCAGGTGGCAACAGACTTCTTGCTTAAGAGTTACCTGGAAACCTGTTACGTTTGTGACTTCTGGACTTCTTTGGAGACCCGTGCAGTTGGTCTGGGGCAGGGTTTTGGAACTTGTTTTGGCAAGTTGTCCTGTTTGGTGATGCTTGGGCAAGCGATTAATTTTCTTGTCCCTGTGACAGAGTGCATGGCATAAACACCTGAACAGAAAGAATGATGTGTTTTGGCTTACGATTTCAGAGATTTCAATCCATATTCCTTAGTCCCATTGATTATGGGCCCGTGTTGAGAGGATTGTGGTGGGAGGAATATATGAAGGAAGGTGGTGTATACCTTAGGGTAGACAGGAAGCAGGCAGGGAGAAAGGGGCTGTTCTCTGGCCCCTTTAAAGGCTCCCTTCAAAGGTGTGACTTGTCCCTTCACAAGGCAAAACCTTCAAAGATCCCAATGAAGTACTTTTTCCAAATAGGCCTTGTTACCTAAAGGTTCCAGAACCTCCCCAAATCATACCACTAGCTGGGAACCTTCAACACAACAATAGCAGGGAGTGTTGGTGTGGTGGAAAAGACATATACCATAACATCTCACTGATTTGATTGCTCCAAATCAGATCTGAAAGGAGATCTCCAGCCATTTGTCCCCAGAGCAATGCACTCTTATGATTGCTCAGTCAAGTTTCACTTTGACTCCTAGGGCATCTAGAACTCGGTGACCTACTGCAACAATGGTTCCTGGGCAAATGGAGCTGCGTCTTGTTTATTTTATTGCGAATGTGAGGCAGGTTCTGTCCTTAATTTTCCACAGCACCTCAGAGATCAGGTGCAGACAGCTCATGAGGCTTGCTGCAGGAGAGGCATACCACAAGGTAATGACAACACAGTGCAGGCTCAGACTCATGATAGGCCCCACTGACTCCAAGTTGACCCAGCTTTCCCATGAACCTTGAAGCAGCTTACCTTCATCTATGGAAATGACTCTTGCCATTTCCATGACTGAAATTCACACAGAACTTTTTATCTCAGAAATAGGAGGGAGCTTTTCCCCTCACTTCACCGTTACATCTCAGTCCCTTAAGCAATTGTTTCCTAAGTTAGAATTACAGAAAGTGGAAATATCCATTCCTTTCAGGGAAAATTAACTCCAAGAGGAACGTGTGGGATGTTCTGCATTGGGGCCATCCACATGTGACCCCAGTAGCTGAGCCCAGGTTCCTAGCTGCTCTCTCAGTCCCCCCATCATTCTTTCTTGAGCAGATGCTCACCACTCTTGGGTTATAGCTTACTTCACCTGTGGCACACCCTCGGGTGACAGTAAACTAGTTATATGTCCTTCAGTTGATACAATAAGCCCCGTGAGATCGTTTTCCCATCTGAACTGACAGGAGGTAGGGAGCACGAACCACTTAGCTGAGGTCATGTCACCATGGAGGGACATGCTGGGATCTGAGTGGATGTCTCTTTGTTTCAAGTTTGTGAAGTTAGCTCTTATGAAACCCTGGCAAACACTAGGTGTTAGATTGGACATTGAACTTGAGTAAGAGATTGGTCCTTAATGGGACTAAACATTATAAAGTCAGAGGAGGCATGCTGAAAGAGGGAGCTGATCCTGTCAGCCTGGATTATGTATGACTCAGCCTCTTGGCTCCACGGGTCTCTGATCTCTTCTTTATTGTTCTGTTTTGATCAATGGTTATCATTCTTCAGCATCTTGGTTAACAAGTTAACCATCATCCTTGACTCTCCAGGAGCCAAGTACCAGCTCGAACTGTGGTGAAGCAACCTATCCGCGGAGCCAGCAGCAGGACCACAGTCACGACCATCGTCCAGACTGGTGGGGACTGGAGCACCGGCCTCTTCAGTGTCTGCAGAGACAGGAAAATCTGTACGGGCTTCCTTTTCACTCACGCTCCTCCTTACCATTTTCTCCCATGAGGTATCAGTAAGTGGAAAAGCTACCCCAGCACAAGGTCAGAAAGTAAAAGATTTCAGAATAACTGGATTAGTCTAGTGTCTCAAGGCTGTTCCTTAGTTGAGAAAAAAAAGTCATGCTTTTCAATAGTGTAGACCCTTTCATAGGATAAGTGGTATTTTCAAAGATTTTTTTTTATTTAAATGATAGAATCTATAGTTGGTAAAGACACAAAATAGCCTCCTTTGTCACTAGAAGTGACGGTATGAACTAGTGGAGATCAGCAAGGGTTACACTAGTGTTTCCCCTGATAACTACATTTCTTAGTAGGAGCTTAATCTGAGAAAATAAATTATGTGCAAAATTGAACAGACACATCAACACTGCAGCCTTGGTCACTGTGGCAAAGCTTGGAACAGTATATGTACTGCATCCATCCACTGGGTTATTATAAAGCTCTGAAGAGTCACAGAGTAGAGTAACAGTCAGTGAGTAAAAAGATCTTTTGTGTACAGTTTCACTTTTGTTAATTAATTAATTAATTAATTTATTTTTTGAGACAGGGTCT
Organism: Microtus pennsylvanicus; assembly: GCF_037038515.1. Taxonomy (NCBI): domain Eukaryota; kingdom Metazoa; phylum Chordata; class Mammalia; order Rodentia; family Cricetidae; genus Microtus; species Microtus pennsylvanicus. The sequence continues at coordinate 40,900,400 of NC_134582.1, forward strand.
CACTGTTTCCCTGGCTCGTCTGGAACTCACCGAGTTCCACCTGCTTCTGTCTCCTGAGCGCTGGGACTCAAGGTGCATGGTAGCACACCTGTCTTGCATATGGTTTTGAGTTTAAGAAGCCGAGTGAGTGCAAAACTGTGTTCATTAAATTCCATCTGGAGGAGGTGAAAACATTTAGGGAAAAAAAGCATAGGAGGATCTAATACTATTATTTACAGCAGATATCTCCAGATGGCAGGCTAACAAATACATTTCATTTTTCAAAAATTATCTCTTCAATCTCTCCTTGCATTGCTCTTGTAACAAGAATGATCTGAAAGGAAACGCCCTCTGTTGACTGAGCTCTTGTCTGGCTCTGGTTCCGTCAAGAGGTTCTAGTTTCACGACTGACCTCTGGCTTACAGCAAAGGCACACCGAGTCACTGTTTGTCTCAGCGGCCATGCCTCAGGATCCCAGAACCTGGGAGAAGCAAGTATTGGGTCCTGATTTAAAAATCACCATTTAGTGGTCATAAAAAAGAAAAATATAGCCAGGCGGTGGTGGCGCACGCCTGTAATCCCAGCACTCGGGAGGCAGAGGCAGGCGGATCTCTGTGAGTTCGAGGCCAGCCTGGTCTACAGAGTGAGTTCCAGGACAGGCTCCAAAGCCACAGAGAAACCCTGTCTCGAAAAACCAAAAAAAAAAAAAAAAAGAAAAGAAAAGAAAAAGAAAAAAAATATAGAAGACAGCCCAAGTACAGAACAGTATCTGTAGGTGCGGATATTTTGACGCTCCCCCACCCACCGCCAGATCCCTTACTTATGTGTGTACGCAGTTTACATAAGTGGAAGAATTGTAAATGTACATACATTATTAGACACCTCTGTTTCGATTTCACCACACATGTAGGGGATCACGCCACATAAGCACATCTGGAGCTAATTTCTTAAATTGCCTCATGAATCCCCTTGTATCCCAGTTTGTTTATGCAGAAACTCCGGTTGCTGGAGTATGGGGTTTACTCAAACCAGTGCTGTGCAACCCTGCTTGTTCAGATGTCAGTTTTGCATAGCTGTGAGGATATCTGTCTTGGGTAACTGCTAATGAGTAAACTTGCTGACCAAACAGAACGTGCCTCTTTAAATTATGGTAGATGTCGTCAAGTGGCTTTGTTTCTGGAAGGTGAGTTAATTTACACTCCCACTGGCCGCGCATGCGTGTGCTCCGTTCCTCTCTAAAGTATCTTAGTATTGGAAGGTTCAGCTCCCTTGCAGCAAGCGACCTGAAATGTGCCGTGCTCAATTCCCACTCGCCTTCCTTCCTTCAGTTCTTTGGGCCTCTACACCACCGCTTCTTGTCTTTGTTTTGACTCGCCCATAAGGGAGAAAGATGGCATTCTACACAGGAGGGTGGAGAACAGGCCTTGGTTTAGGTGGGCTGTGGAAGTAAACGGAAAGGCTGAATGTGTACCATGCATCCCTATTGACCGTGAGCTCTGTAAAAGAAGAAAATATATGACTGATAACATGTTGGCACATTCACCTTGTAGAAATGGGGTGCTACAGAAAAACGATCCTTGTCTCTTTGTAAATACCATTTATGGTTGCAAACAAGAGCAACAACAAAAAATCATTTGGGAACATTTCCTTCCAGGTATTTTCTCTACATTTACCTGTGTAAATCTGTTAACAATATATGCTATTGCTTTGTAACTCATTAGGCAAAGCATAAATGGTATTAAGTTGTGCTTCTTATGCAATTTGATTTTTTAAAATTCAAATTAGCCTTAGAGATTTCGCTCTGTTGGTACTTAATTGAATTTTTATCACATCCTTTTAGAAAAGTTTGTGCATGTGTGTGCATGTGCGTGCAGTGTATGTGCAGGTATGGGTACCAGTGTGCATGGGCAGAAGCCGGAAGAAGGCATCTGATATCCTCCTCTATTACGCTCCGCTTTATGCTCCTTTGAGACTGGGCCTCTCATTGAACCTAGAGCTAGACTGGCAGCCATCAAGCACCACCACTCCTCCTGTCTCTGTCTCCCACGGTCCTGGCATTGCAGGTATGTATGCTGGCTTGTGTTGTGTTTGCCGGGATCCAAACTCGGGTCCTCATGGCCGCCCAGCAAGCATTCTTGATCACCAAGCCACCTCTCCAGTCCTTTTCCCACATTCTTAGTGGTTACACGCCATGTTTTATCTATTTCTCAGCGTACTGACATGCATTTGCATTTGTAAACGCTGTGATGCAGACACACTGCAGTGACTATCCTTGCAGGTGTCCTTCTGTGCCCAAGTGTTACTCTAGGCGCTGATAAGTGAGATTATTCATTCCTAGAGTGTTTTTAAGTCTTAATAGATTGAGCAAAGTTCTCATCTAATGTGGTCAGGCCAATTTCCACATTCATGTATTTGTAATTTTATGTCCCCAAACATATATTAAAAATGGGGCATTCTTGTGAGTAGCAAGTGACTTCTGATAGTATTGATATGCCTTTATAATGACATTATTGTTGGCCATTGGTATTTCCTTTTTAGCAAGCTACCCACTGATGGCCATTATCTTCTCTTCTCTTTTCCTTTATATATATTTATAAGAGTGCCTCCCATATTCTATGTGTTTACCCTGGTCTCCGATATCACGGCAAAGCCTACTTTTGGGGAAAGGATCCCAGCCTTCTATTCTTGTGCATCCCTTCTTGGGGTCTAGTCTAAGTGTTCTCGTCTCCAGCCACACCCCTCACCATGCACAGCAGTGACATTTGACTCAGAGGGTCCTTCTGAAAAGAGTCACAGAATTCAGGTCACCCCACAAGGATAAATATAATGACATACTGTCCTGGACTACACAAACTCTTTTGCATTAATTATGATGGGATAGAAATGTAAAACATGAGAACATATGGACATACACTAGGACTCTGGGTTCATTTTCCTAGAGTTCAGATCTGGTTTCTGTCATTCACTAATAATATTATAAGCTTAGGGACAATTACTTCTAGAGATTAGGTGAACTAATTATAAATGGGGTTAATAAGAAGACCCATTTTATTCATCAGTTGATTTTTCTGAGATAGGGTCTTAGCAAGCAAGCACAGGCTGTTCTAGAATTCCCTGTGTATCCTAGGCTGCGGTGAGCCCTGACCAGCAGGGAATAACACCACGACTCGAGGATCCTTCTTCAATCACAGTTTATTGAAGCGCTGCTTGGTTGAGGGAGAGCTGAAGGTGAGGGGCCCCAACCACGGCAGGAGGTGTGCTTATATGCAGGGTGTAGGCGTCTCTAGCTGGCCTACTACACAAGGCTATACAGGATTGGACGGCTGGCGTTGCTAGGCAGATTAGCAGGCAAAAGAATGCAAAACAGCACAGAAGCGCTGATGTGAAAAACAACTTAGGGCATCGCCCTGAGTGGAAGCCGGCGCCATCTTGTAATGGCGGACGGTCGTCACAGTTCCCCCTTTTTGTTTTTATAAAAAGAAACAAAAAAGGACTTACTCCCGTTCTGGTCTCCGCCTCATGATGCGTGGACCGATCAAAGGAGGCCTTAGCCAGCCAACACTCCTTCTCCAGTGCAATGGGTGCAAACCCCTGAAGGTGCAAAGGCAGTGTAAGACTGACAGAGCAATAGCATGGTCCCTCTGGGTGCAATGGCGTTAACGCCCCCAGGTGCAAGGGCACCACACTATGCATCCTTAAGTACTGCTATCCAAGCTTGAGGGGAACTGCCTGCATCCAGCGCTGCTAGTGCCTTAGCAATTGCCATCTTTTCCACCTGTCGCCTTCGAGAGATCCGGCACAGCAAAAACAACGCCAGAACAACGCCTGCAGCAAGCAGAACACCAAACATGCCAACTCCCACCCACTCTTTGAAGTAGGAAATAGTCTGTAGCAACCAATCAGTGTATCCTTCCAGGGTAATCATCTCGGCTCGAGTTTGATTAAGGTCAAGGATGCTTAGAATAAGATTTCTCTGCAAACTTTCAAGCTGTCTAGACCAATTTCCTGCAAGCAATTGTCCTAATGCTTTTGACTCATTAGCATTAGCTAAATATGGTGTAACACATACTGCGGGAGTCTTATCCACGCAACTCATACTGATAACATTAAACAAAGTATACAGATTATTTTCTAGCAAATCTACTCGCTTATTCAAAAGCAAAATGCCAGAGGCCAGATGTTTGTTAATTGTTACCTGTACCGTTAAAGCAGAGGACGTTCGTTGAACCACCTCGTTAATAGTTAGAACAGTTTGAACTTGATTGGCCATAGCAATACCAGCTGTAACAGCAGCTGCTGCAGAAGCTACAATTGCAGTCACTATTGCTGCAGTAATACCAAAATCACGCTTCTCTCTTAGCAAGGTTATGATAGGAAACTTATTAGGATCAGCAACTACTGGCACAGGCACAAAAATAGGAATTCTCATTATTAAGGCCTTTTGGGATCCTCCATCCCAACATTGGAATGTTGTATGTCATTAGAACATTCATCATTCTCGTCGTGAGTCTTTGGCACGTCTTTTATCTTTCTTGTGAGTCTTTCTGACATCCAGATGGGATCCGGACGTTCCGATATCGTCCGCTTCCCGTGTGAAGTTCTGAATCCTCTTTGACCCCTCACTGTGATGCCGCCACAGAGGGTCCCGGGGTTCGGCACCAGCTGCGGCGAGCCCTGACCAGCAGGGAATAACACCACGACTCGAGGATCCTTCTTCAATCACAGTTTATTGAAGCGCTGCTTGGTTGAGGGAGAGCTGAAGGTGAGGGGCCCCAACCACGGCAGGAGGTGTGCTTATATGCAGGGTGTAGGCGTCTCTAGCTGGCCTACTACACAAGGCTATACAGGATTGGACGGCTGGCGTTGCTAGGCAGATTAGCAGGCAAAAGAATGCAAAACAGCACAGAAGCGCTGATGTGAAAAACAACTTAGGGCATCGCCCTGAGTGGAAGCCGGCGCCATCTTGTAATGGCGGACGGTCGTCACACTAGGCTGCCCTCAAACTCATGCTTCTACTGTCTTAATCCCACAAGTACTGTGGTTATGGGGCAGGCTATCATGCAGGCCTGAATGGTGGCAGTGTACATGGGAGGCAGAGGCAAGTGGGTCTCTGAGTTTGAAGCCAGCCTGGTCTACAGAGTGAGTTCCAGAACAGCCAGCAATACACAGAGAAACCCTGTCTCAAAACAAACAAACAAAGAAGTGCCTAGTTTATATGATTATTTCAGAGATTAAATGAGCTAACACGTGTTAAATGTTTTCAGGAAGAGCTTGGCACACAGGGAACTCTTTATAAACACGAGCTATTGTAAAATAAATATTTCTATATAGGCTTCTATATAGACATCTTTTAAAAACCACAGCTGACTTCTAGTTCAAAGTGATTGAATTTAAGTATTGTGATTTGAATGAGAACATTTCCCAAAGGCTCGTATGTTTTAATACTTGGTCCCCAGATGGTGGAACTGTTTGGGAAGGACTAGGAGGTATAGCCTTGTTGGAGGAAGTGTCACTTTTTCTTTTTAAGAGAGGTGGACTTTAAGGTTTCAAAAGTCCTCCTCATTCCCAGTTAGCTCTTTCTCTGCCTCTTGCTGTGGATCAGAAGTAATCTCTCTGCTGCTGCTCCGGCACCGTGTCTGCCTGACCACTGCCATTGCTTCCCACCATGATGGGCATGAACTCTAACTATCTGGAACCACGAACCCCAATTAAATGCTTTCTTCTAGAAGTTGCTATGATCATGGTGTTATGTCACCTCAGTAGAAAAGTAAGACAAGTGTCTAAAAAGCACACTTATATAGCATGGTTATCTGACAGACAGATTAAAAATCAACCAACCAACCAACAAAAAAACCCAGCAAGTGAGTTCTAACGCGGAGCAACAATGCTAAGGCACAATCAATGTCTTTACAGGGTGTGGTACTGTTCAGAGACGAGTAAACAGGATTGATCAGTTGCTTAATTTGCCAGCTTTATTATTAGGCAAATTTTTGTTAATTGCTTTGTTCGTGGGAATTTACCGTCTTTCATAATCTTCACAGACCGTGCCATTGATTTCAAATTGCTCTAATTCAAGGTTGCAGATGCTGGGAACCCTCTGCTTGCTGCAAATTTGCTAGGCCTTATACTGCTTTCCAAGTTGTTCAGACTAGTTGTCAGTGCTGGGCAGAGTCTCCTTTTCTGCTCGGGAATTATTTTTTAGTGCTGGGGACTGATCCTTGTGCATTCTAGGCAAGTACACGACCATGGAGCCATAGCCCTAGTTAGGATTGTTTTTTTTTTTGATTCAGATTAAAATATCTTAGAATTATTTGAGGCTTACTTAGTTTGCTTTCAGCTACAAGGTACCTACCATACCTTTGTTTCTGGTGTATCAGAAGCTGTGGTGACTAACACTTCACACAAGCTACAATGGCTAAAACAAAACTCTGACAATAGCAAATGCTAGCCATGATGTCAAGCCATTAGAAGTCTTGAATGGTGTCAGAGGGGGTATGGAATGGTACAAATGCTTTGGAGAACTATTTCTCTATATTTGTAGTTTTAGATGATGTGATATCTTAATTGTGTGTCAGCAGCTCTTGCGGCTCGTTAATAGTTTTCTGTTGCTCTATGAGCTCCGTGGAAGGGAGTGAACAATTTGCCTGCCCATGGGCATGCGCTTTCTCTTCCCTTCTGGAGCAAGTTCGTAACAGTCATTACATTCTCCAGAGGCTCTATGGCCTCAAACATCTTGGGAATAGAATCCGTGTTAGTCCATTCAGTCTGTGTAGCAAGTCATATCAAGAGTTAATGGTGAATGAAGTACTAAGTGGAAACCATTTCCAGTTGACACTCAAGGGCCCAGTCACCTAATAGTTTACAGATTAAAATGGACGAACGTCAGTGGCTCTGTGAAGCTGACAACATTCAGAATAACCTCTGATCTGAGAAGTAGAATAAAACCCTGACAAGAAAAGGAAATGGGGTCAGTTTTTCTATCGTTTTTACAGAAAGGAATATCTGTAATTCATGAAGCTTATTCAGGAAGTATCCTAGGTCCATGTCAAAAATTGGATAGAAGAACGTAAGTTATGATTCAAAAATTACTTAACATTTTTGGCAGGAGAAAAAGTTCCTATAATCGATGCTAACAGAATCGTGTCAGGTTAAGTTTTGGCAATATTTAACAAAAGAACACAATTTTGATATGTCTAGGTAATGACGATTTTCTAGCTCTGAGTTTTGAGAATGGTTTATTCATTCTTTGTCCCTGGTTCCAGGCAGACAATGTGGTGTTGAATTGATGGCATAGGGTTGCGAATCTGTTTAAAATGTGAAGTTGTTCCCTGAATTTCTGAGAACGCTGGTTTTCTTTTATGTGCAATCGACAGGTTTCTGTGGTCTCTTTTGTCCCATGTGTCTTGAGTGTGACATTGCCAGGCACTATGGAGAGTGTATTTGTTGGCCATTGTTACCAGGGTCTACCTTTGCACTGAGAACTGGCACCAGAGAGAGACATAAGATACAGGTAAGGACAACTGAGGCATATATGAATCCAAATCTTTATGAGAACTGGGATGCTTTCCAAACCTATGATTCTCCAAGGTGATTGGGAGAGAGAGAGAGGGAGAGAGAGGGAGAGAGAGAAACACACACACATACACATGCTTAAAAAAAATCTCACATTTAATAAAAAATGGTGGGGAATGAAAGTTCTGATTTCATTATTTACTAATGAAAGTGATAACTAAGAGTTATCACTTAAATGAAAAGTATATTTTATATTGAAGGCTATTTCAAGAAGAAATCATAATGCAGGCTGTGTTGGTGAACAGGTCTGGTCAAATCATTGGCCAACTTACACACTCTGAGATGTACTTTGATGCGTAGAACTAGGTGATTGTAGCCACTATCCCCTCCCATCTACAGAAATAAAAGCACACTTGTCTCTTATTACTTGAAGACATGGCGGATGGACTCAAACCTAATTTGGAGGAAGTGCTTGTGAGGTCTGACTTGGAGTGTAACCCATGTGTCGCAGGTAGACTTTACTTAGGAGGCTCCTTGTGGTCCTTAACTTCCAGTAGAGCCAAGACTGAAGCCATGAGTGGGTGAGCAGAGATGGGTGGAAACACATACAGACACAGAGGGTCTTCCAAAGGGAACCTTCTACGTTGGACACACAGACACACAGAGACACAGACAGACAGACTCTCTTTATTCTCTTCCTCACAGTATCTAGGTATTTTGGGGGATGATCTTTTTATGTGAACAAGACACAGGCTTGCGTGACTCCTCATGTATGAGGACTGTATGTGTATATGTTTAGATTGATCCAGTTTGCCTGGACATGTAACTGTTAACCAATGATTGTCTCCAGGCAGGTAGTTGGGTGACTGGGGACAGCTCTGGGGGAGGCGAGGGGGGATTTTCTTTTTTATTTCCCATCCCTTTTTACTTTGGGGATTTGGGACCATTTTAGTTTATTACCTGAAGGGACGCTACTCCGCTAAAGCACGTGGCTCTGGCAGGCCTTGCCCTTCTCCCTGACTCCCTCCGCCTTGCTAAACCATTAGAATACATTCCTAAAGCTAGCCCCTTCCTCCTCCTGAGGCTGACTACCAAGGTCCAGCTATCAAAGTATTGAAGTCCAGCAATCAACCCCCCCCCTTTGGCTCACCTAATTAACATGCCTAATTAAAACTGTATACCTCATCCTAACCTGGGGCTTCCCATTTTACCTTGAAAAGCTGCCATTTTCTTATGGGTCCCATCTGTTTCCTCCCAATCCAATCGCAGTCCTTTGTCATCCCTCCTCCAGGACAAATATCCCTTGAGAAACAGAAAGAGTCCTGTGTCATTTGGTCTTGCCCTAGGGGACACTCTGTGAAGACTGGATGGTGGTGCATTGCTGCTGGCCTTTCTCCATCTGTCAGGTGGCCCGAGAACTCAAGATGAGAACCGCTCAACTCTACGAGATCTGTGCAATTCAAGCACCCAAGGACAGCCTGGTTTGATAGCCCTCCTCCGGCGCTCGCTCTCCTACGCCTTCCTCTCAAACCTGTCTTAGAAAGATAGTCCCCCCTCCCCCATAAGTATTCACTGGAATAGAATAAATGATTTACTCACTCTTGTCTCTGCTGGGCTATGATGCCCCCAAGGTTTTGAGTAGTTTCTGACTTTGCTATTTTGGTCCAGCCATACCTCTAGGTACCTTCTAGAGGTGAGTGATATATTCTCCTCTCCCCCTGGCTTTTGGAAGGTTGACTTTTCTCCTAGTTTCTGATGCCATCTTTTCCCATGAGGCTGAAAAATTCCCATGTATATTTATTGTATAGCCCACTTTCCCCAAAATATCAGTGATGGGCCAGGCCTGATTAACTAGGCACTGATGTCTTTGGAACAGTAAGCCATTGCCCCCTCCCCCCCAGCCCAACTCCTTTAGTCTTAGTTGTACAGGAAGGACCCTCTGAATGTGGCTGACAATTGGGGCTGACTGAGAAGCCAATGAAAATGACACTGGGATTTGTCTCTACTGCATATACTGGCTTTTTGGGACCCTAGTCTGTTTGGATGCACACCTTCCTAGGCCTGGATGGAGGCCTTGGACTTCCCACGGGGCAGGGTACCCTGCCCTCTCTTAGGACTGGAGGGGGAGGGGGAAGGAGGAGTGGGAAGCGGGAGGGAAATGGGAGGAGGGGAGGAAGTGGAAATTTTGAATGGTATTATTTATAAAGTAATAAAAATAAATAAAAATAAATATTTTTTTTTTCAAAAAGAAAGTCTGTATTGGTGCTGATCTTGAATTCTCCTCCAACACTTTCAGTCTCCTTGCTCCAGGCTCAAAAACCATAACTGGGTGAGCATTATGGGTTAGATTGTGTTTCCTGCTTCTCCTATACTCCACAAGAGATACATTGCCGCCCAAGCCCTGGCACCTGTGAAGAAGACCTTATCTGGAAACAATCTTTGCAAACGTGATGAAATTAAGATTAGGTCAGTAGGGTAGGCCTGAATACAGCATGATAGGTGCCCTTTAAAGAAGAGGCAGGAGTAGAGACGCACATGTGAAATCACGTGAGGATAGGAGGGAGGCTGCTACCAGGCAAGGACTGCTTAGGGATGCTGAAGCTGGAGGAGGCAAGGGAGAATCCAGCCCCAGAAGTGTAGAGGAAACACGGTCCTGCCAGTATCCTGTGTTCAGATAGCCCCCTCTAAAAACGTGACAGAATAAGTTTCTATTGTTCCAAGACACCAAGTCTGTGGCGGTTTATATACCATCCCCAGGAGGCTTTGTGAATTGAGTATGTCATCTACTTCTGTCAGGTCAACAGCACAGAGCTGAAGAACTTGAACACCTATTAACTGATTGTGCACCTGTGGGCAGTTTCGTTACCTCCTGTGTCTCAGTTCCTCATGGATAAAGAAGCTGGTGTTAGCATTGACCTTAAAGGGCTATGAGGTTATAACAGTCAAGCCATGTAGCACTGTGCTGAGCGAGTAGAATTAAGGACTCAGTAAATACACTTCTCTCTCTCCCTGCCCCCACACCCTGACACTTTTTCTCCTGTTGGTTTTTCAAGACAGGGTTTCTCTGTATAGCCCTAGCTGTCCTGGATCTCACTCTGTAGAGCAGGCTGTCCTTGCATGTGTGTGTGTGTGTGTGTGTGTGTGTGTGTGTGTGGTGTAGTGTGGTGTGGTGCTAGTGGGGAGGAATGTAAATACCCTATTGAGAATTTATGACTGTGATGGTTTGGAAGAAAATGGCCCCCAAAGGGAGTGGCACTATTAGGAGGTGTGGTTTGGTTGGAGGAAGTGTATCACAGTGGAGGGAGGCTTTGAGGTCTCATCTATGCTCAAGCCATGCCCAGTGAGATGGACTACTTCCTGTTGCCTGTGAGTCAAGATGTAAGAACTTCTTCTACCACCATGTCTGCCCACATGCTGCCATGTCCCACCACGATGACAATGGACTAAACCTTTGAACTGTAAGCCACCCCATTGAATGTTTTCCTTGATAAGAGTTGCCATGGTTATGGTGTCTCTTCATAGCAATAGAAACCCCAAGACAATGGCTACCTTTGTAAAAAATTGTACTAATTTCTATTTATAGTTGGGACATAAATTCTCTTAACTGATAAGCCATTTCTTCAGCTAGACGTACACTTTCTTTTAAAATTAAAAAGAAAATTATTTTATGTATACGGGTATTTTGCCTGCATGTATGTCTGTGTACTGTTTGTATGCCTGATGTCCATAGAGGCCAGAAGAAATGGAGTTATGGTCGGTTGTGAGCTGCCATATGAGTGCTGGGACATGAACCTGGGTCTGGGTCTTCTGTAAGAGCAATGCTTTTTTTTTTTTTTTAACTGCTGGGCCATCTCTCGAGGCCTGTAAAGTTTCTTAGAAAATTAAATTCTGCATGAAAATGGAGTCAGTTAAATAGGTACGATAGTTCACACCTGCTATCCCAGCACTTGGAGGAATAAACCAGGAAAACTGCCATCACTCAAAATAAGAAAGTTACTAGCATAGCTGGTATGTGGTGGTAGCAAACACTCTGAAGGGGTAAAACACTGATTTCAAAATAATATTTGTGTTAATATGATCATTGTGTATCATGTTGTATGTTTACTCGTAGTGTATGTGTGCCATGAATGGAGTATATTTGTAGGTCAGAGGGCAACTTTTGGGAGCCAGTTTCCCCTCTTATCATGGGTTACAGGGATGGAATTTAAATTACCAGGCTTGAACAACAGGGTTTTTTGTTTTTTGTTTTTTTGTTTTGTTTTTCGAGACAGGCTTTCTCTGTAGCTTTGGAGCCTGTCCTGGAACTAGCTCTTGTAAACCAGGCTGGCCTCGAACTCACAGAGATCAGCCTGTCTTTGCCTCCTGAGTGCTGGGATTAAAGATGTGCGCCGCCACCACCTGGTTACAGCAGGTGTTTTTACCGACTGAACCATCTCAAAGGCCCAACACTAACAAACTCAAAATGCTCTGAATATTTTGAGCTATTCAACCCTTAGCGCTCCTCCATGATGAACACTTCAGAAGAGAGACCTGAGCTACAGAAATGCAAATGACCTTCCCAAGGCTTCATAGCCCTCTGGAGCCCACATGGTTTCTCCAACCAGAACTTTCTTTACAGAGATGAATTCATCGTGGTCAGCCTTGCCAGTGTTTACTGTCCCTGCCCCTAATCCTTTCCACAGAATCACTCAGAGCAGATGCTAGGAGCTGGACCTCTTGGGGGAAAATTAAATGCTCCATGTCAACATGTAATCTGCGATCAACCAACAACTGAAAAAAGCAGGCCCGGTGGAGACAATGGTTAAATGAAAATAACCTGTTTTTTATTCTTTCACACTCAAACACACTCCAGGCTTCCCAGACTCAAATTGGCAATGATACCTAGTTTTGGCAAGGAAGCCTGCACTTCCATACAACAAACTCTGTCTGAAGAAAGCAAAGATGGTGGCTTGTGCACAAGACTCTGGCTCGCTCTGCCTCTCAGCTGATCTGAAGGGTGTTGGTGTGTTAGTGGGCCTTCCCCCAGGAGCCCTGTCCCATTTGCTGCTTCCCATCAGTGAAGACCAAACTTAGTGTTTCCACAGAGATGGGTCCAGGCATGTCAAATTCAAGGCTCCGAGAACACTGTCTACTACAGGATCATAGAACAGGAGCAGAATTTATAAGAGAGTTCTCTGCTATTGTTATAAGATAGTACAGAATGATCTTGAAGGGAGGCGGCATTGGGCCACAACTCATGATTTTCTCTAAAAGAACATGTCAAGGCCAAGAAAAAGAACTTGACAAAAACCTGTGCTTCCTATGAGCACCGTTATCCAATACTGCGTGTTTCTGTGACAGATAATAACTGATGTTAAGCATTCATCAGCTTCATCTACTCCCCAGCTGTGTGAGCTGGACAGAACAGAGACCCTGGTATAGCTCTAGGGGATACTGTGTATACATTGGCTGGTGGTACTCTTGGCTTTTTTCCATCTGTCAGCTGGCCTGAGAATGCAAGGCAAGAACTTCCCAACTCTGCAATCTGTGAAGTCTGTGAAATTTGTGGTACAAATCTGAAAATTACCCAACAGTGAAGGCACAGTCTGCTTATCATAGACAAATTCCTTTTGGTTTTACCAGGATGCAAACTGTGGAACAAATCTCAAATGACTCCCTGTGCCAACACACAGGCAAGAGACGTTCCAAAGTAACCTGTTCAGAATGCCACGCATCAGAAACCAGTAGACAGGCCAACAGAAAGCTCCTTGACGCTGTTCTATTTGCAGAACAAACTAAGGCCAACAGCTGCATTCCTGGGATACTCTAATTGTTTTGGAACAAAGCTATGCAAAGTATGGACGTCCCTGAGTGTCCATTTTCTGATACAATTATTTTTATTTGTTTATATATTTCATGGAGCTAGAATTTATTTATCCCATATTCCATAATGACTTTTGCATGACACCCCTGTTATGAACATTATATACAAACATATTAACTCAAAAATATTCCCTTTTGGACTTTTAAAAGCACTGAATTAAAAAAAGAAGCAAGCAAAGGTAGAAGACTCTACAGCATGTCTGTTTAAATTTCTGTAGAGGCATTAATATTTCTCCCAGTCTATTTTCTTGGTTCATTTTCCACCTAAATGACACTGCTTCTGCTCGACCAAATGCAGAAATAAGAAGCAATGATTTTAGATGGAACTCAAACTTTCATAGTTAGAAATCTATCGTAGGCCAAATCATGACTGCCTTTATTATACTATCCAAACATGCAGCTTCACTGTCACCCGCCACCTTTTGACCAAGGATGATTTGTCCTCTGTGTAATGGAACTGAGTCCAGACATGAGCACCTCGGAAAGTGAGGAGTTTTTCTGACCTTCTAGATTTGTCTTGGAATGAACGGACTTTTTCACCTTGTGTGTTACATAATTTGGTTTACTGGCTAACCCGGGTTCAAAAGATGAGCTAAATCCTCATGAAATCTTTCATATGAGCCATAGAAAGTTTCCAGAAACAAAAAACAAAACAGCAGCATGTGTAAAAATGTGTAGCAAATTCTTGTTGCTTACGCTGTTGAGAGTTGGGAGCCATCATTGTTCCCTGTGGACAATGAAGCCCGGAGGACAAGGCTATCTGTAGAAATTTGGTCACTGGTTCTGGAGACTAACTTATGTTATCCCCTAATTTTGATGAGGACAGATTGTTCCCATTCAATGGTATATTTATAAATATGCCATTTATAAAATAAAAATTTCCCCCAAATGTGGAATTCTGTGTTGGTACCCTGGCAAGTGCACTCACTGGGACTTAAGTGTAGGCGGCTCATAGCGGCTGCATGGGCTAGCTCCACACTGAAGGAAACCTCCTGTGCAAGCCCACCCCTCCCCCTAATCTCACTTGGGCTAGTGCTCACTCTTGTTTACAGGCAGGACTGGATGGAAGACTGAACAGGGTGCTTCAGTATCAAATTAAGGCCCCCAACTTTAAAACAACTACTGTACTCGATCATTACATTGGATAATTATGGAACTGTGTCTTTTTAAAAACAGCATTCTTGCCAATGTCTTAAAAAGGGAGGGAATGTACCACATTTTCTTTCTCCATTCTTTGGTTGAGGGACATCTAGGTTGTTTCCAGGTTCTGGCTATTACAAATGATGCTGCTATGAACATAGTTGAGCAAATGTCCTTGTAGTATTAGTGTACATCCTTTGGGTACATGCCCAAGAGTGGTATTGCTGGGTCTTGAGGTAGATTCATTCCCAATTTTCTGAGAAACCGACATACCAATTTCCAAAGTGGCTGTACAAGTTTTCACTCCCAGCAATGGAGGAGTATTCCCTTTACTCTATATCCTCTTTAGCATAAGCTTTCATTAATGTTTTGTTCTTAGCCATTCTGACAGGTGTAAGATGATATCTCAGAATTGTTTTGATTTGCACTTTCCTGATGGCTAAGGATGTTGAGCAGTTTGTTAAGTGCCTTTTGGCCATTTGAGATTCCTCTGTTGAGAATTCTCTGTTTAGGTCTGTACCCCATTTCTATTTATTTATTTATTTATTATTATTAATTTATTTATTTATTAAAGATTTCTGTCTCTTCCCCGCCACCGCCTCCCATTTCCCTCCCCCTCCCCCAATTAAGTCTCCCCCCAGCCCGAAAAGCAATCAGGGTTCCCTGTCCTGTGGGAAGTCCAAGGAACCCCCACCTCCATCCAGGTCTAGTAAGTTGAGCATCCAAACTGCCTAGGCTCCCACAAAGCCAGTGCGTGCAGTAGGATCAGAAACCCATTGCCATTGTTCTTGAGTTCTCAGTAGTCCTCATTGTCCGCTATGTTCAGAGAGTCCGGTTTTATCCCAGGCTTTTCCAGACCCAGGCCAGCTGGCCTTGGTGAGTTCCCAATAGAACATCCCCATTGTCTCAGTGTGTGGGTGCACCCCTCGCGGTCCTGAGTTCCATGCTCGTGCTCTCTCTCCTTCTGCTCCTGATTTGGACCTTGAGATTTCAGTCCTGTGCTCCAATTTGGGTCTCTGTCTCTGTCTCCTTTCATCGCTTGCTGAAGGTTAATATTCAGGAGGATGCCTATATGTTTTTCTTTGGGTTCTCCTTATTTAGTTTCTCTAGGATCACTAATTATAAGCTCAATGTCCTTGGTTTATGGCTAGAAACCAAATATGAGTGAGTACATCCCATGTTCCTCTTTTTGGGTCTGGCTTACCTCACTCAGGATAGTGTTTTCTATTTCCATCCATTTGTATGCAAAATTCAAGAAGTCCTTGTTTTTTACCGCAGCGTAGTACTCTAGTGTGTATATATTCCATACTTTCTTCATCCATTCTTCCATTGAAGGGCATCTAGGTTGTTTCCAGGTTCTGGCTATCACAAACAATGCTGCTATGAACATTGTAGAGCATATACTTTTGTTGTATGATAAGGCCTCTCTTGGGTATATTCCCAAGAGTGGTATTGCTGGGTCCAGGGGTAAGTTGATCCCGAATTTCCTGAGAAACCGCCATACTGCCTTCCAAAGTGGTTGCACAAGTTTGCATTCCCACCAGCAACGGATGAGGGTACCCCTTTCTCCACAACCTCTCCAACAAAGGCTATCATTGGTGTTTTTGATTTTAGCCATTCTGACCGGTGTAAGATGGTATCTTAAAGTTGTCTTGATTTGCATTTCCCTGATCGCTAAGGAAGTTGAGCATGACCTTAAGTGTCTTTTGGCCATTTGAAGTTCTTCTGTTGAGAATTCTCTGTTCAGCTCAATGCCCCATTTTATAATTGGGTTGATTAGCCTTTTACGGTCTAGTTTCTTGAGTTCTTTATATATTTTGGAGATCAGACCTTTGTCAGTTGCAGGGTTGGTGAAGATCTTCTCCCAGTTGGTGGGTTGCCTTTGTGTCTTAGCGACAGTGTCCTTTGCTTTACAGAAGCTTCTCAGTCTCAGGAGGTCCCATTTATTCAATGAGGTCTTTAATGTCTGTGCTGCTGGGGTTATACGTAAGAAGTGGTCTCCTGTGCCCATGTGTTGTAGAGTACTTCCCACTTTCTCTTCTATCAGGTTCACTGTGTTCAGACTGATATTGAGGTCTTTAATCCATTTGGACTTGAGTTTTGTGCATGGTGATAGATATGGATCTATTTTCATTCTTCTACAGGTTGACATCCAGTTTTGCCAGCACAATTTGTTGAAGATGCTCTCTTTTTTCCATTGTATACTTTTAGCTCCTTTATCGAAAATCAGGTGTTCATAGGTTTGTGGGTTAATGTCAGGGTCTTCTATTCGATTCCATTGGTTGACTTCTCTGTTTTTATGCCAATACCAAGCTGTTTTCAATACTGTAGCTCTGTAGTAGAGTTTGAAGTCAGGGATGGTAATGCCTCCAGATGCTCCTTTGTTGTATAAGATTGTTTTGGCTATCCTGGGTTTTTTGTTTTTCCATATAAAGTTGATTATTGTCTTCTCCAGATCTGTGAAGAATTTTGATGGGATTTTGATGGTGCACCCCATTTTTAAATTGGATTATTTGATATTTTGATATCTAGTTTCTTGAGTTCTTTGTATATTTTGGAGATCAGGCCATGTCAGATGTGGGCTTTTTTCCTCCATTCTGTAGGTTGTTGTTTTGTCTTGTTGACTGTGTCCTTTGCCTTAAAGAATATTCTCAGTTTCAGGAAGTCCCATTTATTGTCAATCTTAGTGTCTATGCTACTGGGGTATATTCAGGCAGTGGTCTCCTGTGCCAATGAGTTCAAGGCTACTTCCCACTTTCTCTTCTATGAGGTTCAGTATGGTTGAATTTATGTTAAGGTCTTTGATCCATCTGGACTTGAGTTTTATGTGTAGCGATTGATATAGATCTATTTGCATTCTTCTACATGTCAACATCCAGTTATGTCAGCACCATTTGTTGAAGATGCTTTCTTTTTTCCATTGTATAATTTTAGCTTCTTTGTCAAAAATCGGGTGTGTGGATTATAAATATCAGGGTCTTTGATTCAATTCCATTGGTCCACAGAAACCAGACACTAGGGAATTTCTCAGGGATCCACAAGGATGACTCCAGCTAACAATCTAAGCAACAGTGGAGAGGGTGCATTAACTGTCCTTTCCCTGTAAACAGATGGATGACTACCTTAATTGCCATCATAGAACCTTCATCCAGTAACATTAAATATCAAACTCTTACCCAAAATTTCTTTTTTGCTTTGTGTTATTTTTAGGACAGGGTCTCAAGTATTCCACACTGGCCTTGAACTTACTATACAGCTAAGCATGGCCAATGCTCAGGTCTTTTCACACCCCACATTCTGGAATTGCAGGCATGTGCCAACATACCTGATAAAATTTAATTTTTTATGTAGCATATAAAGACACATCCATCTAATTAGTGTGCAAATTTGCTTTAGCCTTTAATAAATGGTAAAATTATACGTTTACTAAAGAACTGTTTTAAAATAATTTTTTATGATTTGTTATTGGAAAATGATTTATATACCCTTTAAAATTTACCTATCCACCTAGAATTGCATAAAAAATTTAATCAAAGAGGTTTTAGGTGGAAAAGGTTTAAGAAGCACTGTTCTAACAGACATCCTCTGAGTCTGAAGGTATCACAGGAAAAGACTGAGTGGTTAGCAGGCAGGCTTCATGGCAGGGAGTCACGGGCGGGGTGAATTCCTAGAGGACATGGTGTACATGCAGCAACCTCTCTGGATCAAACCCAAGAGAAGAATACCATGTCAGCCCCTGCATTGCCCTCAGCCATGAGCTGGAGAGACAGGCAGGCACAGGACTGGAAGGCAGAGGGTTTTTTAATTTGTTGGTGAGGTGCCAAGCTGTGACAACTGACAAGGTCGAGTATCCCTTTGACAACAGAGTGAGTAACACAGGAGGGGTGGGATGTGAAATAAACATGGAATGTAGCTCCCTTGCTTTCCTCCTTCCTGGCTCATCACCCATCAGGGGTTAAAGACAGATGTCTTCCTCTCTTGGAGGCTGAACTCTGGGTCATCCAGTGTCATCCCTGTTGTTTGAAGAATGTCACATACCCCACAGTCTCATTGAGAATCTTCTATCCAGCAGGCTGGATGCTTCCTTCAGCATCCTGAGTGTTCTGATCTTTCCAGGATTGGCATGCAGGCTCCGTGAAGGCGAATACAGATTTCAGCATCTATTAGGGCGAGGGTACGGCCTGGAAGAACTACAGTTCTTTAAAACTGAAGCAGTCAGGGAAGGAATCGGTCCTCTCTTCTTGCAGAAGTCTGTCTTCTCAGACGATGCTTAGGCTCGTCTTTCCCCAGTGCTGCTGAAACTGATGGATCTTTTGATCCCTGAACTCAAAAGTTGCCATTTCCCCCTTTGTGACTAGTAAACATGGTATCAGGTGATGCTCCTGCTTCTTCCAGCTGTCACCAAGCTAGTGTTAACATCTATTGATGGTTCTTTTCTGAACCAACTATTACTGTCGTGGCCAAGCAGTGATGTCTTAATTCCACCAGTTTCTCTACACTTAGCACATGCATTCTGTAGCAAAGTGGTTTTTCTTTTGTAAAAGTTTTTCAAAATGATAGTTTTTATTTTACATACCAATCCCAGTTCTATCTTCCTCCTCTCGCCCAGCTCCCCCATTTTCCCTCCACCCAACCCCTTATCCACTCTTCAGAGAGTGTGAGGCTTCCAATGGGGAGTCATCAAAGTCTGTCACAACAGTTGAGGCAGGGTCAAGGCCCTCCCCACTGTATCTAGGTTGGCCAAGGTATCCTTCCATAGGGAATGGGCTCAAAAAAAAAAAAAACACCACCACCACCACAACAAAACAACAACAACAACAACAACACACACACACACACACACAACAGTTCAAGCACTAGGAATAAATACTGGTTCTTGCTAGTGGCCCTACAAACTTCCCAAGACACACAACTGTCACCCACATTCAGATGACTTACATGGTTCTATGCAGGTTCCCCAGTTGTCAGTCCAGAATCAGTGAGCTCCCACTACCTCAGGTCACTGTTTCTGTGGGTTTCCCTGTCCCATGGTCTTGACCCCTTTGCTCATATTATCACTTCTCCCTCTCTTTGACTGAACTCAAGGAGCTTGGCCCAGTGTCTCTGTATCTGCTTCCATCAGTTACTGGATGAAGGTTCTATGATGACAATTAAGGTTGTCATCAATCTGATTAGAGATTTTTTCCTTTATATTACAATGGATACAGAGATCCCATTTGATCTTTTGGACTATCCTGTTACTATCCAAAGTGAATGATTGTGTCTAATGATGAAGAAATAGAATGATTGTGTCTAATGATGAAGAAATAGAAGACAAAGCCCATTTTATAAGATGGGAGACATCCTATAAAATAAATGGTATTTTTCAAAATAACAAGATCATGAAAGGCAATCTTGAGCTGTTCCAGATTGAAGGAGACCGGAGCGCTAGACAGCCGTTCTCCATACGTGGAACTGGAAGGGATCCTAGACAAGGTTTTGTAAAGATTTTCTATAAAGGAAAATGGGACAACTGGGAAAAAAATGAGTACAGCAACTGAGTAAGATCAGGACTGGTTAATAGCACCCTGCAAAGCCAATGTCCCGATTTCCGTAGCTGCACTGGCGTTTGTGTACGAGCATACCCTTGTCTTTGGGAAACAAACTCTAAAATGTGGGACTATAACTTGCCATTTGGTCTTCAACCTCCCCAGTGGGTCAGGGGAAAAAAAAATCAAAACCTGCACAGCAAATGTTAACATTTGGGGAACCTACTGGCAGGGTGCATGGGAATGTATTGTACAATTTTAGAAAACATTTATATAAGCCTGAAATTATTTTGGAAATAAGCTAAAATTCATGAGCTCTCAGAATTTCCCTGAGGCCTCAAGCATTTCATTTTGAATATCAAACCTGACCTGCATGCCTCCTAGCCATCCTCATGTGACCAACTGGGCTCCGTTCAACTCCTCCTTTGCTGTCTTGTCTTTTGAGGCTCTTCCTGGGAGAAAGTGCCACCCTGCATCTCTGGTGTCCTCTTATGCAGAGAGGGCAAGTGGCCTGAATGGGCACACTAGGAATCAACGGGTACCAAGGACTGCTGCCAGAGTGTGCAATGAAGGAAAATCAGACAACTGAAAAAAATCTCATAGGAGAACTATTTAAGATCTGCAGTACAGACGAAGTCCAAACTGACCGTGCCGAAGGAGCAAAGGGCAGCGCTGAAAATATAACGAGAAATAGTCTGACAAATTCTGAGACTTGCTTTATAATATCACAGCCTCAGTTTGTCCATGAGTTTCCATGAAAGCCCAGTAAAGCAGGAAGTTAGCAGATGCTTTTTTTTTTTTAAAAGATTTATTTGTTTATTATGTATACCATTTCTGCCTCCATGCATTACAGAAGTGGGCACCAGATCTCATTATGGATGGCTGTGAGCTACCATGTGGTTGCTGGGAATTGAACTCAGGACTTCTGGAAGTGTAACCAGTGCTCTTAACCTCTGAGCCATCTCTCCAGGCCCCTTCCCTCTCCTCAGATGTTGTTTTCCACGTCCCTGCCTACTTTTCACCTAAAGTCTGACTTCTAACCAGGGGCTCGTGTCCATGTAACAGGCTAGTTTGGCTTTATTTTGGAAAATGTAGCAAGGACAGATGTTGTAAGCCAAGTTCGTGGGGGGTCTTACTGTACTAAATTTGGGATTCTTACCCAAATCTCTTGTCTCCAAAAGAACTATAATCTGTGGTTCCGGAGACTCAGAGGACCAACGGAGTCCAGGCTCCTAAACGGTTCATCTGGGCTCATCAAGCTCCTGGGTGTTCTCAGGGGCGCATGCTCGGTGTAACCCTTACGCATCAGCAAACATGCTCCAAACAACACAACGGCGACCGGAGCCACCCGAGGAGCCAGGTGGCTGCTTCATGTTCAGCGGAAGAAGCAGGCGTGAATACACTGCGTGTTCCCAGCTGAATTCTCTATCACTTTATTGCTGAATTATTACTCGGGACTCGGTATTAGGTCCTTCTCACTACAGAACATAGGCAGATGTTGCGTTTTGTTATTCATGAGGTTTAGCTCTTAGAGGAGAACTCAGTCTGTCTCAGGAACATCCTGCCTCTGACGCGGTACCTGTGTGGCTTTTGTCAGCGAAGGGCCAGCCTGCTCTCCATCTAGAAAACATCCACTGTGATCTACACGTCAGTCCTGGTGTCAGCTGGGGGGAGAGCGTCCCTCTGAGAGGGAAGGCAAGGTCACTGGGGAGCACTATAGGTGGATCCCATGAAAGACAGGTTGAATTGTTTGCCTTTTTAACGACGTTGATTGTGACGCAGTGCTTCTGAGAGCTAGCGCGAGGCCTGGGAGGTCATAAAGAAGGACTGTCAAGGGAAGGCCACTGCCACATTAGCCTGACATTCCAGGTTGTACCAAATGATGTAGAAAGAATTCCGACTCTGAGAGCAATTGACATTTTAATAGGCACCTGCAAACCTCATTAATAAAGGAGGTGTGCATTTTTCCTATGCTAGAATCGTGAAGGACCTGGAATCAGCCCTTCTTAGTGCTCCCGGCCAGGGCTTTCAGGATTAGGCAGGTAGTAATTCTTTACCTACCGAGTGCCCAAAAGACAAACCTATCTGAAGCAGAAAGCCATGATGTCTGAGACAAGCTTTTCACTGACCATTTAGATGAGGTAGTGAGCAGTTGGCAGCCACAGGCTGGGTGCAGATTGCTTTTTCTCCCCTCTAAACTCTATCATTGCCCAGCCTGTGATCCCGTGGATAGTCATCTCAGTAGTCCTGACCTTCCCTGTTGGCAACACAAGGACTGTGAGGATACTCTGCTGCGGAGGAGAGTTTTAAGTGTCAACACAGGAAAGCGCACAGAAGGCTGGCCCACAGCAGGGCTTCTAGAATTATTCCCTCAAAGACAGTAGTATGGAGGTAAGAGGCTCCTTGAAGGTCACCCGTCCTGATCTTGCTTCTTGGTTAAAGGATGGAAATCCTGTACATGGGAACGGATCACCAAGTGGTGGCTCCTTGTTACACATACAGCCAGAGTTCCTTTTTCCATTAAAAAGAAAATGCCCTGTCTCCATTTCCTGGAACTCTTTAAAATTATCCCTAACACCTGTCACCCCAGTCTTAATCACTGGTGGAAGAATGGTCTCAGAACTGTTTGTCTCAATTGGCCATTTAAGTTTAATAGTAAAAAACTGGTTAATGATAACAATGCATCGTAAAACCTCCAGAAGGAAAGGAAAATGTTTTGTGGACCATTTTGTTTTTGTGTGTGGCAGTTTTAAGTTATTAGTTTTCAAAATCAGTACTTTTTTTAATGGAAACAACTTGACCAAAAATCTGTCACAGAATTTTTAGACCCATTAAAACAAGTTTAATGAGAAAAAATAATCGTACATTTTAATTTACAAAACAAAGAAACAACAGCCAGGTGTGTGTGTGTGTGTGTGTGTGTGTGTGTGTGTGTGTGTGTATAGTGCCTCTATTATTAAACCCATCACATCGTTGAGAGGCTTGAGTGTCAGAGAGGTGAAGTGACTGCCCGATGTCACACAACAAGTCATTCTTTGTATACAATGCGTATGTTCCAATTCTACAGCCTGGGCTCTTACGTGCAATGCCAGAGAATCCTGGGAAAGACAGGAGGAGGAGAGAAAAGAAGAAAGGCAAGGAAAGACAGGGACTCATCACTGAGTATTTTCTGAGTGCATTGGTGGGTGGAACTTCAGTAAGTTCATTCTGACCATAAAAGAGAGATGACATTTCATGCCTGTCTATACAATTCTAAATCACCATTTGGACTTTTCTGAAAGCCCTTGACAGAGTTGTGCAGTCATTGTCTTAAAGAGCCTCGAGAGTTGGTTCCTTTGGGAAATGAGTGCCTAAAACCCTGACTTCCTGGGATTCTGGTGCCTGGGCCAAGCCTCCTGTTCTAGAGATGGAGATCAGAGTGGCAGAGGTGGGGTGGAGTGGGGTGGATGCGAAGGCGAAGAAAAGGGGCGCAACCTTCATGTTGCTCTGGTAACTCAGGAAGCATCTCCAGAATTCATCTTTCCTACAAAGGTCTCTCTTGCCAGAAAAGAAGATCCATCTCCCTTCCCACTGTCTTCTCAAGAAATCATTACTGAAGCCAGGTGGTGGTGGCGCACACCTTTAATCCCAGAACTCAGGATGCAGAGGCAGGCAGATCTCCATGAGTTCGGGGCCAGCCTGGTCTACAGAGCAAGTTCCAGGACAGCTAGATGACCCTGTCTCCAAAAGAGAGAAAGAAATCATTACTGTATGATAAAGATGCTTGTTGAATGGAGGGCAGTTAGTGGAAGCCTGCCTGGGAGCCCCCTGGCACTTTGAGCTTTTTTTCCGGCTCTCCGTGCTGCACGTCTGGTTCCATCCTGCCATCACAGTTCAATTTAGATGTCACCTTCTTGGGGACACCTTCCCTGGCCACACTGCTCACACCTCTCAGCCATCCTCTGCTCCGTCTCTCTGCTGCCTCCTTAACCTCTGTCCTGTAACCGTTGTGTGTGTTTGCTTACTGTTTGCTCCCTTCAAAGACATGAAAAGCAGGCCTGCCCTATTTACCGTGGTGTCCCAACTCTATTCAATAGTTCCTGGCTCAAAATAGGTGCTTGACTAGTATGGCTGAATGAAAAGAGAGTTGATGAAATAAGGTTGGTTTTTAACCTAGGAAGCAAGTGTTCTGGGTCTGAATGGGATAGAGATTTTGGTCCAGACCCCCTAGGCCGTGATGGCACATCCAGCAGGGGTTAACGAAGGAATGCATTCATCTTCTGAGCTACAGTGTGCCAGAGACATTTGGTTTCTGTTACTTGACATCAAAGAGGAGGAGTTGCTATTGAAACCACCAGCCAGCTGAAAGCTTGCCCTGCCAGACCCATTTGCAAATCAGAATGGACATTGCACAATTTGGGTCAACCCTATGAAGCTGCAAGTCCCTAGGGAGAGACCAGTGAACCTACTAGCTGCATTCTGGGATAGAGACAGCCCTAAACATTAAACCAGCTCCTTCAGACGAGCTGGTGAGCGGGCAGAGATAACTGGAAAGGACTGGTGAGGGCAACGGCACAGAATGCATTTCAAAATAACTGTCATATTACTGCAAGCCTCGTGTATCCACCAGCTTTTCTAAGAGGTTAAAAAGAGGCCGCTGCTGCTTCCTAAGTGTGACCTTAGATGAACAAATGGTTTATCCCCTTCAGTTGTTTGATCTGTAAATAGGAAACATGCTACTTAACTTATGGGGCTGTTCTGAGGCTCAGATCAGAAAGTGTGCGCAGATAATAATGACAGCATTACAGAGAGCTTTCTATGCGTTTGGCACAGAGCTAATGACATTGGGTCTGTTACCTTATTTAATCCTCATTCAAGGACATTCAAGGTCATTCAAGGACAGCACACTTTACACCTGCATTTTAAAGCAGTCTCCTTAGACTTCCTGGGTGCTTATTTGTGTGGCTCTCCTGAATGCCAATAAAAAGCTTTGACAATCCCCTCCCATGGTTCACAGGAAGGACCTTAGGATGGCTCTGGCAGGCAGGTCCCCAGTGATCTATGGCAGTCAAACCCAGACATCACAGTTGCTTCCATTAAGTTGGTCCTGCAAGCTAGCACTGGCTCCAAGGTGCCCACACAAACTGCTCACCATGCGCGATGCAGCATCTGCAAGTGCCTCTTGCTTTGTCCCTGCATCCTGGCTGACAACGTCCTAGTCCTTACCAGGCTGCAGTACTTGTCAGCCAGCAGTGACCCTGCTTGCACGATCAGTCTGCCTCTAAAAGGGCTGCCTTTGAGCTCTGTATAAACATCAGCATGGGACACTGGAAGATGTCACCTCCGTGAGCCCTCTTGTTTCCACAGGAGATGAAAATAGGACTGCGTTGGGAATCATCTCCTTCTTGTTCTGGGAATCTGCTTTGTGTCATTTAGTATGAAGAGAGGCAAACCCAGAAATATCTCAGGGAGAGGGAGTGATTTGGGGAATGCAAAATGGCCATTGTGCTTCTACGTCCTGCCTCATGCACTTGGCGGAGGCTGGCAGCCCTTACAGGAGGGTTGGCTTTTCTTTCAGCATTTCCCCGGGAAGAACCCTCGCAGTTACTTTCCTCCAGCTGAGACTTCTTAGAAGGCAGCCATGCTCACTGCTATACCACCACCACAGCACCCCACTCCTGCCTCTTGGACAAGATCTTTTGTTTAACTTTGGGAAGGCTTGACCCACTGAGATGTACCTTCTTCTGCCTGTCCCTAGCCTAATCCTAGTGATCTCAACAACACTGACCCTTGCCCTATCTTTTCCAACCTTAACCATATTAAAAGTATGTTTACAAGCTGCTTGGTGTGGGAGGTCCTTCTGTCTATGTGTTGCTTTTATTGGTTAATGAATGAAGAAACTGGCTTGGCCTGATAGGGTAGAACAGAGCTAGATGGGGAAGACTAAACTGAGTGCTGGGAGAAAGGAGGTGGAGTCAGAGAGAAGCCATGGAACTGCTGCTGGAGACAGATGTGCTGAAACTTTGCTGGTAGGCCACGACCTCGTAGTGATGCACAGATTAATGGAGATGGGTTAAATTAAGATATAAGAGTTAGCCAATAAGAAGCTAGAGCTAATGGACCAAGCAGTGGTTTAATTAATACAGTTTCTGGGTTGTTATTTCAGTTCTGGGTGGCCAGGACGAACAAGCAGCCCCCTCCAACAGCTGCCATTAATGAAAAGGAGGTTGCAATTTAAGATAGAAGTTTGAATTTAGAGTTTGGATTATGGTTCTTGTGACCTTGGCCAAGCTGAATTCTGAGCTTTAATTCCACTCTCTACAATGGTATGATATCAAAGCAACACCTCTCATAGGGCAGATGGTTTAGATGGAATGCATGAAACATGTAAAATCCTTTGCATGTTGCAGGTGCTGAGGAAATGATGATAATTCTCTCATTAGATGCGGTTTTGTTTGTGCTTTGTTCTATTTTTCAGTTTCCACTCCACATCCAACTGATTTTGTGACCTTACACAAGCAACCACAACATTCTGAGACTCAGTTTTCTGATCTGTAGTTTGGGAATCAAAACAGATTCTCCCTGCATGCCTCACGGGGTTCTTACGGGCATTTGTTGATGTCGCTGTCATCACTGAGCTCTGCAGCAGCAACGGCATCGTCATTGTCATCAGCATCATCTCAGTTGCAGCAGCACCACGACGACCACCACCACCGCCACCAAGACACCTTCAGATTCAGATTCCAAGGAGCCCTTCGGGTTTCCATAGCTGCCTACTCAGAGCTGTTAGGTAAAGGCTCAGAAAAGAGGTGCCACAAAGTCCCATCCTCAAACAGTTTAGGCGTTGCTTCAACTTAGAAGCAACAAACAGGGGTCCCTGGGAGAGCTCTTGAAAAACCTTCATGGCTAGCATTGTCTCAAAACCAGACACGTCAGTTCATCTGTCCCCAGCGACAAATCAAAGTCCTGGAATCGCAGTGGCAGGAGACAGATGGGGCTGCAGACACTCGGAGTGCTTGCAGCTTTGTGTTGCAGTATCCACGTCACTATTTACTGGGCATCTCTGTGGGGGGTGCTGAGAATTCCATCCGTCCCATGTGTGGGAACATTACAAGGCAAAGATAAGCATGGAATTCAGGACTGTGGTTGGGAGGGATACAGTGGGATCTCAATAGTATTAGCAATTACTATTCTTTAAAAAAATGTATACCAGATATGGTTGTTTCATGATCTTATTAATCATAAAATGGTGTAGATTATTCATATATATGTAACATTTAATAATAAAAAGGGGAAAAAACAGAATCCCCCCACTAGAAACAAGAAATCCCACACCATGTGAGCCATACCTACTTTTGTCTCCTATAAACTAGTTTGTCCCTATCACTTCCCCTAAACCGTGGTCCAAAGCGACTGACGGATAACTTCACTCTTCGCCACACTGTTTTCTGCTCCCCACTTCCCTGGCGTTTTATTTGAAGGTACACCTTGAATCCCACCTCTGAAGTTTTCTATTTGTCAAAGTGTAGATCAGTGGACTGAGGGCCCCCTGGGAACATTTTGTTTCTGCTCTGGTCTAGGACATAACTCTGGCAGACAGCTTGATCATTTACGATTGCTCTATTTTAAGCAAAATGTCCTTGTGTGATTTATTCCCAATGACACCGAGCTGCTGCAAGCATCTCCGGTGTTAACCTGTTTAGTCCTTCCTCCCAAACACACGCCCTAAGCAACTGTCCTTCATAGTCACATCGGAAGTTGCTGGGACTGTGTATATCCGCTCAACAAGAGAAGACTGGAGTCTTTTCCTTTCAAGGTATAATAAGCAAGGGAAGCAACAGTGGCTCCAGCGTTGGTTAGGCTAGTCTGTTAAATGTGTGGTCTTGTCCGAGGAGCTGGGAGGGCGTATTAGCCATCCTTCTTGTTGCAGCTCCTCATTTCCCAGGGAATCCAGAGGTGTGTGGTGGCTGGCGGGGTGTAAGGATAAACGTGGAGGCCTGGTCATCTTTGAGATAAACGATTTCCACACCTGCCAATACCATGTGTGAGGAGGAGCTGGGAACCACACAAGCACTGCGTGTACCTATGCAGTGTTAGCTGGAAGAGGTACACTCAGGGGCACAGGTTACCTTCACCTGATTAGCTTCTTCCCTGGGCCAGGATGGGGTTGGGAGGAATCCACGTCTTGCTGGTGCTGTTCACTTCCTGTGAGTGACCTCTTTGGCCTTGTTTTGTATCACAGGGCAACAGTCAGACTTTCAGTAACCAGACATAGGCACTAGCCAATAAGAATGGAGAAGAAATTTATGGTGGCGATCTCAGTGTCTCTGGCTAGATGCTGGGTGGTGGAGGGGAGGAGAGGGTCTGGGGAAAAAATCTAGGTGTGGGATGGGAAGAAGCTGCAAGGAGCATTGAGTACCTGCAATTCAGTAATTTTAGTACAGACCTATATCAGTTTTCTAAGTACTGGTGTAGCCATGCTCCTGCCCATGACAGAGGTGGATGAGATCTCTTTCTTTGGATCTTCTGAGCCATGTTGGGGGCCTTGTTTTCACCTGAAGACTGCTGAATATGACTCTTAAGACCACTATATTAGGGAGATCTGAGAATCCCTGGGCAACTAATCTTTAGTAATTAGATCTAACTTTGGAAGGGTTTGTGACTTGAAGGATGGAGCCCAAAGGGGAAGTATGCCTAAATCAAGCATGGATTGTGTGCGTGAATGACGCAGGCCTGGGGGATTGATTGGCATGCCAACAGAGCTGTGGCCTGGGGGATTGGCACGCCGACAGAGCTGTGGCTATTTTGTTGAAGCCACCGTATCCTTCCCAGCTCTTTTAGGCTCCTGCCACACAGTAGACCTGGTGTGCACGGACAGTCTGACTTTTTCAGGAGATGTTGAGACTCAAGAGTCATTGGGTCAGTGTTTGGACTCAGCAAGTCGACATTGCTTCAAATTCTTCCGCTCCAAGAGCCCTGCCTTGGAGACGGGTGAGGGGTGGGAAAAAGGGTGAACCCAGGAGAGAAAGGAAGAAGATGAGCTCTGATGGGGGGGACTTGATGTGCTTTTTTTCAGTATGGCCCTCAGATGGTTGTGGCCCATTGCTGTCTCTCAGCTGTCCTCCCATGTCCTCCAAACACATCCTACCCTGAACCCCTTTGGTGTCAGGGTCTGAGCCTGAAGCAACAAGGTACTTCCAGGGCCTCTGATTCTTAGCTGGGAGTTGTAGCCTGTTCAGAAAGGAATTTCAATTGGAGTGTTGGTTCTCTGGAATGTTCTACTAAGGAGCAGATTTGTCAGTGGAACTTGGTCTAAGCCCAGTTGCCGAAGTTTTCTGTCTACTCAGAAGCCCGTTTCTCCATTGCTCACTCTTTCTCTTGCCTTTCCTTCAGGACTCAGACTGTGTTCTGAGCTCTAAGGCAAGGCTGTGTGGATTTCTTTTTAACCTCACTGTGTTGGACAGACCCTTTGCTTTAGAAATTCCCACCTGGAATTTTAAAGTCTTTTTTGTTGTTTTCTTTTGTTTGAGACAGGGTCTCACTATGTAGCCTTAGATGGCCTAGAACTTGCTGTGTAGACCAGGCTAGTCTTGAACTCATATAGAGATCCTTTTGTCTCTGCCTCCCCAAGTGCTGGGACTAAAGGTGTATGCCACCAGGTTCAGCAGTCCCATTTTCTTAAAAACAACCAAACCTAGCAGTTGTAGGTATTCATTAAGCATCATTTATTTTCTTTCTTTTTAGAAATAACTTATTTTTATTTTATGTGTATTGGTGTTTTGCCTGCATGTATGTCTGTGTGAGGGTGTCAGATACCCTGGAACTGGAGTTACAGATAGTTGTGAGCTGCCATGTGGGTGCTGGGGATTGAACCTGGGTCTTCTGGAAAAGCAGCCAGTGCTCTTAACTGCTGAGCCATCTCTCTAGCCCCCTTAAATTATTTTCTTATCTCAGGTAATCTCCACAGTGGTCCCGTGAGGTTGGCACTATCACCCCTATTGATGAAAAAGAATGTCTGTGTGATCAAGTGGGATAGTTGCCCAGAAAATGATAAACAGAAACCCAAACTCTGTGTCCAGCAGAGCCTGCTGGCCTTTTCTGAATTTGTAGCCAAAATTACACCACGTTGCCTTCTAGCAGTTGGGACTCATTCACTGTCCTGGAGTGAATAATGGTCTTTTGGTTTATACATTACAGTCCCCAGCTGGACTTTGCCACCAGATAGTTTGGGTTCTCATCCTTGCCTCAGCCAGTCTGTGGCCAATTTCCAAGTTTCCATTTCCTCAGCTCTATAAGGGAACAGTTATAGTTGCCTTACAGTGTTTTACGGTAAGTATACAAGAAGATGAATCTATGATTCTCATTGCTGTATCCAGTATGGAGGTAAACGTCAGACAGGTGTTGGTGGAATAAAAGAGTGAAAGACACTTGTGAAGAACAGAGTCCACAGAATCAACTCACCAGTGCTCATGGGGCTTGTAGAGACAAAAGCAACAATCAGGAAGCCTGCATGGGTCTGAACTAGGTCCTCTGCATATACGCTAGTTGCATAGCTTGCTGTTCTTGCCGGGACCCTATAGGAGTGTGTGTGGGGGTATCTCTGACTCTTTTACCTGCTCTTGGGACCCTTTCCACTACTGGACCCTTTCCTTATCCAGCTTTGACATGAGGGTTTGTGTCTGGTCGTATTTGAACTTGTTACACTGTGTTCAGTTGATATCCCTGGGAGGCCTGCTCTTTTTGGAGGGAAAACAAAGGAGGAGTAGGTCTGGGGAGAGGGGAGTTGTGTGTAGGGAGGACTGGGAGGTGTGGAGGGAGGGGAGACTGTTGTTAAGATGTAATATATGAGAGAATAATAAAAACACATAACTGGAGGAAACACAATAGGCTTTTGCTTACAACCAAATGTCTGAATATACTTCTCAATGTTATGGTAGGGCTGATACATGAATAAAGTTCCATTTTCATCAAAAAAGGTGTTCATGAAATCAGCTTTTACTTGGCAATATCAGCCCATTCCACCCAAGCACTGGCAACGTTCTTGCGGTATGCTTTGGGAGGCCTTTGACTCCGGGAGTGGATGGAAAGCTTGCGCCATGGAGGTGGTGATCCTTGTAGCTATCCTCATTTCTCGGAGAGGTTATGCTGGGGAGATGGCAGGAAGAGAAAACCTTCTATTTCATGTTTCATATTCATTTCTATTTCATAGAAATCCTTTTCTGTTGCCCTGTAAACCATCTACTCGATAGCCACACACTGGACCAGTTGCCACTGGGGAACAGCCTAAACAATCAGTTGGCTTATTAATACTGTATATTTGCCACTCTGGGTCTAGAGTGACTTGGTATACTTAATGAGAGTGATTTTCTGGAGTAAAGATGAGGCACAGGTACCCACATTTAGAAAAATCATAGTGTGTTTCTGTCCCTGCGACTGTACTATTTCTCCATCTGGTTGGCTGTCCTGAGTTGAATGTGCTGATTTCACGGTGTGTACATGAATCCCAATCTCACAGAAATGCAAGAACAACATGCTACCGTGGGCCCCACCGGCTCCAAAACTCTGGCACAGATGCCGTATTCCTTGGCAGGATTATGGTTTCGTTTTATTCTATTAATGTCTAGAAATGCCTACAGATAATTCAGTTTGCCAAGTGTGTGGGTGGGTTAAAGATGTATATTCGCAATCCCGAGACCTGCAAGAACTGTCTGCGGTAAACGGCTAATTAGACCTGCCTTTTTTGTCTTTATTAAGTGGCATCCAGCCTTAGTAGCAAAAGGCATTTATGCATCAAAGTGTCCACGTTGATGGGCATGTGATGAGCGCTAAGTCACAACAATTACATTTAATGAGAACTAATGGGCTGTCTTAGAGCGTGACCCTGACTCCCAGAGCTGCCTTCCCCGCTCCCCCACCCTGCTCACAAAGCTCCCTTGCCGGACCTGCTTGCTCCAGTCCATCCAAGAGGAGTCACTTCATTTTGACCCTTTCTCCATGGCAGACTCTGTCCTCTTCCCTCTTCTGCCAGTGGTGTAAACATTGCACCCACCAAACCTGCTTTCTATTCTTCCCTGAGAAGCTTGTTCTTCCCCACTTCCTGCCCCTTCTCGTCTGTGTCTGTCGCCTGCATGATTCTTCCTTTATTCCTTCTATCTCTCTTTTTCTTCTCAAGCCTTCTCTGTCCACTTCCTTTGGTAGCAGCTCTCCCCAAAGAGCACCCCTTCTTGCTCTCCGCCTTTGTCCTATTAGAAGAAATAAGTCATCTGCCCTAATGCCTCAAACGGTTAGGAGCCTCGGAGAGCAAAATTGTTGGAATGCAAGCAGAATATGGATCTAAACTTGCTGCACAGTCAAGGTTGCTTTGAAGCGCATTTTGCTGTGAGGGGAAAAATGAAAAGTCTATAATGCCATCCATGTCCCTTATCTGCCTCTCCATGCCCCCTGTTTATCTACTGTGTACAAATATGTGGGAAGAAACGGGCCAAGAAGCTTAACGCATAATAATCTTTTGGCATTTGGTAGTCAGTTTTCTCTCTGGCCTTGTTCGTAGTAAACTCGGGAAGTAACTCCCTTCAGTTTCTGTGGCTTCCCAGAAGACGGCAGAGGCTGTTCTGTGTGATGAAGAGAGAGTGGGATGGCGATGAGGTCAAAGAGGCCCTGAGAACAATTTCACCTCTGCCACACTGCAGCTGTCCTAGGATGCAGAGACGTTTTACGTTGAGCGCACGGGCCGAGAGGCCAAATCCTGCACACGTAAGGCCCAGGTGCCGACGCTGTCCCCATTTCTTGGCTCAAGCCGTAGGCTCGGCTGAATCAATCACTAAGTTTAGAAACATGCTGGGTGGTGGTGGTGCACGCCTTTAATCCCAGCACTTGGGAGGCAGAGGCAGGTGGATCTCTGTGAGTTCGAGGCCAGCCTGATCTATAGAGTGAGTTCCAGGACAGCCAGGGCTACACAGAGAAACTCTATCTCAGGGTGGTGGGGTGGTGTTGGTAGGGTGCATGGGGAGAGGCCAACCAACTCAGGGCAGCAGTTCACACCTTCCCAGTCCTTCAGGTTACAACGGGTGTTCGAGGAGACTAATCCTTAGAAGACCAGTAGGATGCCTGTAGTGGAGGCAGACTGTATTTACACGCAATTCACCTCTTTCTGTGTCTAAAAAAAGCCACCCAAGGAATCATTTGCTGGTAAGTATGGTCTGTGTGGCTGAAGCAGTGGATACTGGGGGCATCGTCTTGCCAAACGCTGACTTTCTCCGGAGGTCTGTCTGTTGTCCCGAGTGGCAGCCACATCGGTGGGCAAATAGGACGGTCATCTCTGCTCCTGAGGGGACTGCTTCAGGATGGGACCCCTTCAACGTGGCTGGCTGTTCGTGTTTTCCAGAGGTGGCATGGGAGGCATAGTGTTTGGTAGGAGGAGGGCTGTAATTCTGAAATCTTACGGTTTTGACTTGCTGTAAAATAGAAAGAAGAGGCAAAGGACTAGGTGTGAGATGTGTATTCTATCCCCAACCCCTGGATAAGATGTGTCCTTTCTCTACAGTTGTCCCCACTCAAGACGCCTCATTTAGGTGGTGTTCATTCAGCAAGCATTGGTGTCTACTATGCATCGTGTAATATACCCTGTGAGGTGCATAAGCTGCTGAGATGGTGGTGGAGTAGCATCTCATAGGCAGCCAGCGAAAGCTGTTCTTGAGGCAGAAGGATTTAAGAATTAGGGTGAATAGTTTGGAAGAAACAGGGTCAGCAGTGGTCTTCACAAGGACCCCTCTGGAAAATATAAGTTCACCTTTCCCCTCTCCCTTCTCCCCTCTGCTTGTTAAGGTTTATCCCCACGAGTTCCCCACAATCTCCTTAGAAACACTCATCCCAGAGCTGGTTTCCTGGACACCTGCTGTTGCCATCTAGGCTTCTAAGTGTTGACTGACTTCTCTGTACATTAAGACCACTAGACCAATATACAGGGCTGCATTTCAAGTGTGTTTTTAAAAGATGGAAGAAACAGAGACAAGTGTGGTAGCACAAGCATTTGGATAGGGGATTGTGGGTTTGAGGCCAGTTTTAACTATATAGTGAAAATATATCTCAAAACCAAAGTAAAACCTAAATGCAAGCATCCGAACTAGCCTAAGATCTGGAGCTCTGGGCCGATCAATACTGGCAACACCTGGCTGAGCTGAAGAAGGGTTGCTCCCTCTTTATGAGACCGTGTCTCCACTTCACTTGAAGCCCCATCTCACTTTGCTTTCTCTCATGCCTCCTAGGTGGTTATGTATCTTGCTTGGCAATTATAGGTGTTTGCTTTAGCTAGTTACTGTCCCGCAGCTTAGAAAGTGTTCTTTCTGTGGTACTTCCTGGGAGTTACTTCTTTGTTCCATGAAATTACCTCGTTTTTGTCTGCAAGTTTCCCCTGCTTTCTGATTCTCACATTTCCAGTGTGATCTTGGGACGTCGAAGTTAGGGGGTTGTGTCTGATGACTTGGGATATTGGACAACTGGGATCCTTTAGATTGCATGAACATTGGAAGTTGGAATAAGCACTCCCAACCCTTCTGTCAGTCACCATGAACTTTTCCAAATGCATTTCTGTACAAGCTGAGTGGAAAGAACCTGGGCTTTTGTATCGAATACAGATGTCAGCTGCGTGGCTCTGGGCAATGTTATTTAACTCCCCCAAGCTTTTGCTTCCTCATTCTACATGAGGATGAAAATAATACCTACCTCAGAGGGTTGTTATTGGGGTTTAATGAGACGGCACACATGGAGCGCTGTGCATGGTTGTCTGCTAGCATACTCAGTAGTTAGCTTAGCAAATAGGAGGGAACTCCATCCCACCCATGTTATTGTAGGGCGTGGGTGACAACGATGGGATGGTGGTGAGGGTGGTAGTGGGGGGGATGGTTGGTGAGTGCAGTGATGCTCAGTAAACTGAAGGATCGTGAGGAACATCACCTGATTCCTTCATGTCACCTTCTCCTTTTCATCGTCTCTCTTGCTTCAAGGACCTTATAAAACTCCATGTCTTCTAGCGCAAAAATCTCCAGATGTTAACAGATCTGGTTGATTCCATAGATGTCACAATAAGTTAGCTGTTAGAATTACCATTCGATGTGACTTGGGCATCACTTAAATTCTCCCTTGTCTTAGTTGTTCCTGTCATCTGATGAAGTTATGTATCAAGCCCTGTGAAAATACTGCACATATCTTACACAATGTCATCTCCAAGCCCATGGATGGCCATTATTATTATTTACCTAACATCTTTTAGATTTGTTTTTATTTTATGTATATGGGTCTGTCTTGTTTGCATGTCTCAATGTGCACCACGCGTGTCCCTGCCGAGGTCAGAAGAAGGCATCACGTCTGGAATTGGAGTCGTGGGTGGTTGTGAAGTCACCATGGGGGTTCTAGGAACTGAATCCTGGTCCTCTATAAGAGCTGCAAGTCCTTTTACCTGCCAAGCCATGTCTCTAGGCCCTATATTATTATTTCTATGAATGAGGCAAATAAGTAAATCATGAATGAATAAACAAAGGCCCAGAAGGGTGAAGTGCTTTAGCCAGAGCCACCTAACCAGAGCAGTGATTCAAATCAAGCCATGTTTTTTTCCAGGACGTTTCT
Source organism: Microtus pennsylvanicus (assembly GCF_037038515.1). Lineage (NCBI taxonomy): Eukaryota > Metazoa > Chordata > Mammalia > Rodentia > Cricetidae > Microtus > Microtus pennsylvanicus. Next base: position 40,936,021 of record NC_134582.1, read on the forward strand.
GGATCATGAGGAGTAGGTTTATGAAGGAGAAGGCGTGCTTGGTGTGAGGGAGGTGGGACTGTGTTGTGTGTGTAAAGATTTTATTGGAGGCCGCCAGTGTAGTTGGCCATGTCCATGGTGTGCAAAGCTGGGAGGCTAAAGAGTCAGGCTCCCAAGTACACTCCGTCCCTACCTTTTCGGTGCCATTTTTTGAATTTTCTGGTTTCACTAGGATCGAGGGTGGGGCAGAGGCAGGCGGCTTGGGCGGCGGCTCACTCTTGATGGGAATCTCTTTGCCTTCCATGATGAGGGAACTGGCTGCTGAGTGGATCCTGGTCTTGCCACCTCTGCTGCTGCAGGTCAGGGCAGGCTCCCCAGTAGAAATGGGTTTAGACCCCATATCTACCATCATGGGTGCTGGGGAAGAGGTCATTCCCTGCGGCTGACAGAACTGGAACTTCTGAGGCCGGATCACCATGGTGGGGCTGCGCCTGAGGGATCCCACCATGAAAGTGGGGATCCCTGACTGCACTGGTCTCTGCAAGGATCCATCTGCAGGATGACAGAGCAGTATCAGCAATAGGAAGGCTGACAGAGGATTGCATGCAGGCTGGGTATGCACTGTGTCCGATATTGGGAATAGATTGGTAAGGCTTTTCTAATATGACTGCTTGCACTCTCCTGGGGTCTTTCAAAGGTGACCTATTCTATTTTTAGTGCTATTTGCTGTCACTGGCAGCAGGTAAATGTCTAGTTGAATGCTGTGTGAGGTAGCTGAAGGAATGCTGCTTCCATTTATGTCCCCTCTGCCCCCTTTTCTCTTCCTCTAGCCCTTTAGGATGGCTAGGGAAACAGACACACAAAGTTTCACAGAGAAAAGCAAACACAGAGGCAGACAGGCCAAAAAGTAAGAAGAAAGTGAGCAGGCAACAGAGCAGGAGGGCTGAAGAGGGAGAGGAGGCTGGTGTCATCCCTGTGTGCTGAAAAAATTGTTAATAGAAACTTTAAGTGTGGGGGTGGGGCAGCCACTGAGAACGCCTCCTGTGCTCATCGTCTTTGTTTACTCCCTGATGCTCAGCAAAGGTTCCCAAACACACCATGGAGTGTGGATTGCTTCTTACAGGATATCCAACCTGCCAAGCAGCGCCTGAAGTCACAGATGCTTGCTGGCTGTCACTATTATGTGAAGGACAGTGCAGTGTGCCTAGCAACACAAAAGTCTGACTGTGTGTGTGTGTGTGTGTGTGTGTGTGCGTGCTTCATGTAGGCAGTCCTTCCTCAGTTAATGGAAACCAAGTCCTCCCCAAGAGGCTCTAAGAAGAAGGTCCCATTCCTTGGACGTAAGTTCTATAGGTGACCAAAGAAATGGGAGGCTCCTTGCCTTTGGAGAAAAAACTCTGCAAAGCATTGTGGGTCATTCTCAAAGGGTCTCCAAACATTTGAAGAACCATATATTATCGACGATGGTCTTTCTTGACAGTTCTTGGACACATTTTTTTTTCCTGACACAGGGTTTCTCTGCATAGCCCTTGCTGTCTTGGAACTCACTCTGTAGAAGAGGCTGGCCTTGAACTCACAGAAATCTGCCTTCCTGTACCTCCCAAGTGCTGGGATTTAAGGTGTGTACCACTATTGCCCAGCTTGGACACACGTTTGAAACAAAGTCATCCATGTCTAGCATGGAGGGCCTGAGCCAAGCCACACTTTGTGTTGTGGTTGTGAACCTTCACCAAGCAGGAAGTTATCATGGACAATGAGCTCAGGTGTATTCTCAGCTGCTGCAAGCATGTTGTGATTTGCCGAGTCTGACCTTTCCATTTCCACATTTGTTTTTCCACTGATTAGTAGCGGCATAGGCCTTTGGAGAGACTGACAGCTTGACCCACCTCACCTTGGAAAGTGGGAGAAAGGAAAGCTTCTGTAACTAGGGAAGTCAAAACAATACCAGACAGACACGTCCTTGACTCCCATAGATGTGCGGGGAAATTTGACTTTTTTTGCCTATCTGGTTATCTGGTCAGTTTCCAGTTTTCAAGAGACCTAATACTCTCTTATTACGTGTGTATACAACACAAACAGTCTAAGTTCCAGGTCAATCAAGAGTTACACAGCCTAACGAGGTAGTGTATTAAAAATATGTGAGCTATCGTAAGTGGAATGCAATTCTTTGCATGGCTAAGTGGTCTGGACTGGGGGAACATCTCAACCCTAAACAAGCTCAGGATGTAGATGGACCGAAGATAATCTGTTTAGTTGTAGTAGTAACGAAGTGATTTCTATACTAATAATTAATGTGACTTTATCAATAACTTTTTTTAAAAGCCATGTTCTCAAGAGATTGTTATATGTATGGTTAGCCTAGTAGCTAAATCGGATAGGGATACTGTGCCAACATGGTATAACACATGGAGGGTGATGAGCTGAGTATTATTGTTTCCATTTTACAAATGAGGAAAATAAAGAGGGCAGGAACTTGTACAAGGCTGTTAGGGTGAATAATTGGTGGGGGGGCAGGAAAGAGGGGGCTGAAGCCAGAAACTGGAGATACGGGTGGGCACAGTTAGAGGCTATGCCAGTTATTAGATGGAAAAGACGGGGACAGGGAGAAGTGAAGACACTTGCTTTCTTTTGTTCTTGGGGACTTCCCCTTGCAGCATACTGTGTCCCTTGTGCTACTCCTCTGTCCTGCGTCTCATGCTTTAATCATTTGGTGAGATGGCCCGAGAGACGGCAGGGCCAGTTTTAAGCTGGGGATGTAGAACTAAGTGTATGTCCCACACTGGGATTGTGGCTAAAAGGGATCCTTTCTTGCTTTGTACAATGAGGTTTCAGAATCTTTCCTGAGTCCCTGAAAATGAAATCTCATGCAGAAGTTTACTATGTTGATAATTAATAACAGCATGGTATTGATGATAGATGTGCATATACTGCCGTGTGCTCAGTATGGATATTATAGATGGAAAAAAGAAAGCCATGGAACGGTGCACACCGTGTGACTGGAAGGTGTCTATCAATCTGGAAAAATCTGGACCTGGTGGGCCAAAGTAAGATGAGAATCTTACTTTTGTATAACCTTTAAAAAAAGGACTTCTCTGCATGGGTTACATAAACAATATAGTAGAAAATGGGTTCTAAGTACTGTCTCTAGAGTCTTGTCTTCTCTTCCCAGGCCCTGCCTGCTCAAGGGGTGTCTCCAGAACACAGTCTGAGAAGCACTGAACCAGCAATGTCAGCCTTTGTGTGGGTCCCCCCTTGGCTACAATCCAATTACATGCTGCCATCCCGTTATTCACCGTGTATGTATGAATGGACCAGACGGAAGGGGTCTTCAGTAGGCCTAGGCTACACTCAATAAAGGCACTCCTCCCTTGGGAACTATCCTTTGCAGAGGCTCAGCTCAAAACCAGTTCTTTTTGTGAGAACCCTCCAGTGTGCCCCAATCGGAATCCCTGCTGTTTGGCTCTAGGCACGTACCTCTCTGCCACCACTTACTCTTTCTCATGCTGCTCCGCCCTTTCCGAAGAGACCCTTGTCCCGGAGTCCCCGGGCTGGCTGTGCTCCCCGCAGGGTTAACCACGGCAGTGGGCACAAAGACAGATTTGAAGGGTCGGTTTTGCCGGGGATCACCTTCTGAAAAGCTACCCTGGGAGGACACAGAGGAGGTGGGTAATGCCCATGTGGTGTAGACAGTGGGACTCCGGGGATCTGGAAAACTAGTTGTCTTTCTAGCTGTTGAACTATTTTGTAAAAGAGAAGAAATGGAGAGAGAAAATGTTCAGTTAAGAGTCCCATTTCTTTTTTAAACAGCTCCCAACCATATGAATGTAGCCACCCTTGACCATCCACACCCATTCTTTTGTCACCCACAGATTTGCCTATCCCACCTCCCTGCACCTTAATAACTATGTGGGTCCTGACATTAGGGAGATGGGCTTATGAAGTCCTGGAAGACCCTGCACCCTCAAACTTCAATTTTTCCTGTAGCTCGGATCACCCTTCACCCCACGCTCCTTCAGCCCAAGGTCAGGGCCCAGGCCTTATGTGAGCTCACTGCTCTTTTCTTGCTTTGTTTGCTAAGTTTCGGTTTACTCAGTAGCTTTCCCACTCAATGCTAAACCATCTGAAGGTGAGGGGTTCTGAGATTTATTTTATAGCCTCTGCTATCTGCCCGTCCTGCTGATTAATGTGTGTGTCGAACGGCAGCCTCAGCCTCAATTCCTTGAGAGTTTTTTCTAGTCATTTTGGTTAGCACACGTTGAGGGTTTACTGTAAGCCAGCCACTGGCCAGGTACTTCACACATATTAACGTGAGCTCTTTGTGACAGTTTTCCAAGACAGTGCACTTTCCCTATGGCTTTATAGACTTTTTAATTTGTAAATTACACAGAGCATTTCTGGGACTAGAGAGCACACTTAATTGGTAAAGTGTTTGCTGTGAAACCGCTAGGACCCCAAAACAATCTCCAGCATCCAGTTATGAAAAGCCAGCTGAGGTAGTAGTATCATCTGGGGAGGGGGAGACAGGCGGATCCCCGGAGCTTGCCGGCCTAGCCCAATTGTTGAGTTCTAGGTCCCAGTGAGAGACCCTAGCTCAAAAGACGAGGTAGATAATTCCAAAGGAATGACACTTGAAGTTGACCTCTGGCCTCCACACCCACTTGCACATACATGTGCATTCTCTTACACACACACACACACACACACACACACACACACACACACACACACGGTGTATGTGGGGAAAGATAGACACACAGAGGCTCATGGTTACTTGGCCAAGCAATTACTGGACTGGAGGTCTGGTAAACCAGGTCTGAGCCAGCTCTCTGCACCACTTCAGAACTATACCAACTCTGGGGCTAGTTGGAGAAACAGAGAAAATTTGTCTGTTTTGCACCTGGAATCAACTTAGGCAGCTTGCAGCCGAGGTGACTTTGTAAGATGCTAATGCTTCAATCTTGGGCTGCGATGTCATGAGCAGCACTGAAGTTTTGTAAACAACAAGCTCATGAGCACTGTTTCCAGTCCTGTGAAGTATATGGTCATAGCTGTTACTTGACATGCCTTTCTCTCTCTCAACTGACCCAAACCTAGCATCCTGTCTCTTATGGGCAGTCCATCAGTCACTCTGTCACTCTGCTGATTAAATAGCCTCTGATAATTGCACAGAAATGACGAGCTCTATCAGCGCCCTGGTATAGAAAGTCTTCCGGGTGTCCTATCCCCCAGCGCCCTCCATAGTTTTCTTTAGGTTATTTCTTCTCATTCTTCCTCATTCTCTTGCCATCTATTCTGCCTATCAAGAAACCACGATGTATACTATAATAATGAGACAGGGTTGTATGAAAGCAGGCAAGCTATTGTTTAACTGTGACCAATGCTACTCAAGAAACAGGCTGTTGAGTGTTCTAAGAATGGATGCCTGCAGCAAGGGACCTTGTATCCAGAGCTGTCAACCTGGGCTGGTCCCCATGGTGTGGTCAATAGGGAGTGGAGTGAACCATTAGTGAGAAAACAAGTCTGTATTCTAGAGATGAGGCCTGGGAAGTGAAGAAGATCTCCAGCAAATGACTTCTATAGCAGAGTGCAGCTGATCTGGGTTTGAACAAGAGGCCTCTGGGAGTTACTTGCTGCAAAGTGCATCAGCAACAGGCAAGACTAGTTCCCAAATTGTTTCCAGCAGGAGAAACAGAAGCAAGGACAGAATCGAACTAATTAGGCTCAAGTCAGTCTCATTCCACCAGTCCCTTCTTTGAACGACTGTTTATGGCACCAGGTATAAACTCAGCACTGGGCTTGATTCCAGGAACTCCTAAACTGTGATTTTTTTTCCTATCCAATGCTGACTCCCTCTATGTCTTTTGGCAAAAAGCTTAGCACTTACCCAGCATTTTCTTCCAACATCAAAGCACTTTGCTAACTTGTATTAATTAATCCCTAGGAAACCCCAAACCTGAAGACATTATGATCCTTGTTCTCAGAGGACACTGAAAGGCATTCTGGGCTTAAGTGGGAGGAGTGGATATTCTGGTTTGCTCTGCTAACACAGGTCCCTGTGTCCCTTTCTGTCTGTGACGTTAGACCTTATTCTGTTTTCAAAGAGAGCATTCCACATAGAGTTCTGCTGGATTTGCCATGGGAAGCAGCCTCCTACTAAGGAGAAATGTTGAACTTTGGCCATCTTTCTCATATCTGTGTGGGGAACAAAAGGTCACAGTGATGACTCCTTGTCACGTTCCCCTACCCATAAGACACAAGGCAGGCATACTTGTCTTTGAAGGCTATGATACAGAGCCATCCTGCCTAGCTGCAAAGACAGGGATCTACTGGGAGGATAAGAGCTTGGGGGAAAGAACCTGGGAACAGGATGCAAGTGGGCAGCTGAAGGTTCAGTGTGGGGGGGATCTGAGGCAGGAGTGTGGATCAAAAGTAACTGCTGGCCTCATCATAATGACCTCAGCTTTCCTGTATCCTTTCCTCCATGGCTCCTGTTTCAAAGTCCAAGTATGACTGCAAGATTGGTCAAACAAAACTGCCATGGCGGCACACACCTGTAATCCCAGCATTGGGGAGATGGAAGTAGAAGGTAAGTATCTCCATTAGGGTTTCTATTGCTGTGCAGAGACTCCATGACTACAGCTACTCTTATAAAGGAAAACATTTAATTGGGGCTGGCTGACAGGTTCAGAGGTTTAGCTTATTGCCATCATGGCAACATGCAGGCAGACATGGCACTAGAGAACCGACATCTGGATACTCAGGCAGCAGGAAGAGAAAGACACTGGGCCTGGCTTGAGTATGTGAAACCTCAAAGCCCATCCACAGTGACACATTTCCTTCAACAAGGTCACAGCTACTCCAACAAAGTCATACTTCTTAATAGTCCCACTCCCTGTGAGTCTACAGGGGGTCATTATCATTCAAACCCCCACAATAAGAAACTCAAGATTAGCTTCATTTACACAGTAAGTTCCAAGCCAGTCTGGGTTACACAAGACCACCAACCTGTCTCATGCACCACCAACCTGTAAGAAAAGATTAGTTATGGATGGGATGAGGAGAGAGTTGAGGACCACTACTTTCTGAGAGCACACAGGACAAAGACTCAAGGGGATTTGGTGCTTTTAAGAAGGGATTTGGATGCTGGACAGATGGACACTGTAAACCTTTCATATATCTTCGGGGTGGAAGAAAAGAGACTTCTTGGAAGCAGAGGTTTAGCTGTGGTTAATAAGAGCTGGGCACATTGGTAGCTGGAGTATTTTTTTTTTTTTTACTATGGGCCCACTTACTGAAATTTAAATTGAAACCTTGCCATTTTGGTCATTTTTTTTGGGGGGGGGGGAGAAATTCTCGCTGTGTAGCCCTGTCTGCCTTGATATCCACTACATAGCTCATCCTTGTCTCAAACTCCTGCCAATCCTCTTATCTTAGCCTCCCGGAATGCTGGGATTACAGGCCTGTGTCACAGTGCCCAGTTCTGGTCAGTCTTTAGAGACAGTTAATTCCTAAACTCTTTTGTCAGGGCACGATGCTTTAAAAGCAAAGGTTTCAGTGCCCAGGGGACACCTCACATCTCTGAGCCCTCAACTGTTGGCATTATATATCAAGGGAGCTAATGACATTACAGAGCCATCGTTGTTAACAGGAAACAGGCAAGGGAGGTGTCAAAGAGCAGAAAGGAGCCTTGCCTGTGTTGCCTAACCTACTAGGTTCTCACGTAGGACTTGGTAGTAGCAGAAACAAAGATGACAAAGGACAATATTTTTCAGTTCTGAGAAGTGGGAGGATGAAACATAACAGAAGGATGGTAGGACCAGGGCCTAGGTGTACCCAGCTGGAAAATTTGGCAAATGTTCACATCTAAGGTTAGTGAGGTCGGGAGCTTTCTTTGTATGAGAAATACTGTCAAGGAAATAACACTCAGATTCCTTCTACCACAAGAGCCCTTAGGAACAGAGATACTTGTTCTTCTTGGGAATGCCACTTCCCCACAAGAAAACCATGCCCCAACCTTAACACCTCACAATCTGCTAATGTTCAGATTTCTGTGGCCTTGGAAACAGGCTCAGCTCACTGTCAAATCTGTGGTGCTGGAACCCCACCACTGTCTGGCATGCAGCCATTTCAGGGGGGTGAGCACAGATATGCACGGTCCGCATGTCTGGGTGTACTGGGTGTCTGCTTAAGAGAAAACCAAGGAAGAGAACGGAAGCAGAAGCACTGGGAAGCTGGAATCCCACATGCACACGGTGACCACACATTCCGATCACCCCAGGGCACTGAAGGCTTTCCTCGGTTTATACTTCCTCAAAAATACTCACATAGAGACGGTAAATGTCTGCCTACTCTCATTCATCCTAATACTTTGATGACGCATTCAGGACTCTGGGCTAAGGCTGATATATAAGCAAAGACGTTGGCAGTCGGCATGGGTCCTAGACTCCTTAGGTCAGATGCCACAGAAGATAGTCATGCCCCTTTCTCCTTACTGTCCCTTCGCAGTCATCCCAACTTCTTTTCAATACCTTCCTGCTTTGGTTTATCTCATCAGACTCCACGACCCATGACAGCTGTCGCAATCGCCTCCTGTCTAGATCTGCCTCTCCTCTTATTCCTTGAGGATTTTAGCTTCTGGCTCCCCTATTAGTCTCTTGACACCTCACCACACCGCAATGATCTCATCTAATCTCGTCTAATTAATGGCTTTAAATAGCATCTCAAGACCAGGGCTCTCTCAGTGCTAGCCGTGCGTACTTAGTGGCCCACCAGGATCTTTACTTGTGTTACCATCAGACACCTCACACTTAATCTGCTGGGAAGTAAGTGTTTGCATCACAGCTCAAACCCCTCTGCTGGTATTTTCATCATTGTCCTCCTAATAAAAGAGACACTCTCTTTTGGTTAACCGGGTTGTGGGGGGGGATCGCACATTCACCTTGAATCCTCTCCCCTTCACACCTGATATTTAGTGTTAGAAAACCTCTGATGCCTCTAGTTTTAAGGCATTTGTGGACTCTGCATCCTCAGATTCCCACCACATATGCTGACAGCATGATGACTTACCCTCTCTGAAGGATCCTTACGGTATTCTCTTAGCTAGATTTTCTGTCTCTACTCTTTCTTCGCTACAGTCTATTCTCAAACCAGCAAACAGAGAGCTTATGGCTAAACATAGGTTAGATTGTGGTACTCTTCTGCTCAAAACTGCTATGAAGCTAAAACCAAACCCTTCATTATGATCTAAGAATTCTAGATGACTTGGCCCCATTTGCCATTCTGACCTCATCTTCTATCGGTCTCCCCCCTCATTTGCTCTTGTCCAGTCTAGTTGGTTTTCATGTCAGGTCCATTCCTACCCCAGGGCTGTTGAACTTGCTGTTTCTGTGGCCTAGAATGTACTTCTCTTCAAGATCAGCTTAGCTTACCTCCCCATTTCCCTCATTAAGGTCAAATTCTTACACACAGATGTAGGTGCATGCATGTGTGTTTTATTTACAAATATTTCCCCAGGTCCAGGAAATCTGATGTATAGTTAACATCAAGGAACTGGAGAGATGGACCAGCAGTTAAAAGCACTCGTTGCTCTTTCAGAGGCCCTGAGATTGGTTCCCAGCACCCATATGGTAGATCACAGCCATCTGTAACTCCAGTACCAGGAGATCTGGTGCCCTCGTCTGGTCTCTGAGGGCACCAGACCTGCACACAGTGCACATGCATACATGCAGGCAGAACACTCATACACACAGGATCTATAAAACATTAAATATGTTTGAAGCGATGAAAGCGTTAGCTACACACACTTTTGGTTTGCCTTTCTTTCAACAAATTCTAAGCACCTTACATTGAAAGGAATAGCTATGATGTCCCAACTTCTGTCACATAAAAACCCAAAACAAGAAAAATTAAAAAATACTTTTTATATAACTTTGGTCCTTGAGGACCTCATCTTTGCCTATACTTATCTAGACAGGGGTCCTTCTGCCTCGCCAGCTAGCCATGTGGAAGAAACTCTATTAAGCGTGGAGCCTTTTATCGAACCCAGACCTTCTAAATGGTATTCCCTGCTTTTCTCTGTTGTCACCATGACCTCAGTCTAGCTTCTGGCACACACGGTCACTCACGATCCCTTTGTCCTTTGCTTCCCACAGGTTAAACCTCCCCACTGTATCAGTTTCTTCCACGCTGTAGTTTGTTCTTTTCTCACCATTGTTGCTGCCCTCCTCCAGACACAGTGCCCCACCGAAGGGAAGGTCTGCCAAAGTGGCAGTGGGGCTTGGATGCTCACAGCATCTGTCACTAGCCTGGAGTTTGTGACCCACTGATAAGTCACAAAGACAGGGTTTGATGGGTGCCTCAGAGCTGGGCAGGTGGGGCTGGAGGAATCACAATAAACTCGCGGTCTGCAGGACTTGATGGGCACAGTGTGGAGAGACAGGACAAGCTGAGGGTCAGTGGCATTGATTAGGTACGTCACTGGGAACACTGGGAAGAAAGGCTCCCTCAGCGTAACCAGTCTTTGATCCAGGGCATGGCTGGACAAGTATGGATCTGAATCCATGGAAATTCTGTCTCATACTTGAGTGTCCTGCGAACCTTCCAAGATGCTCCAGGGAGGCATTTGGTCACATTTTCCAATGAGTTGGTCAATGGTATTGTTTTGATGTCAGATGTGATGTGGGAAGTCTGAGACTCGGCAGCAGAAGGCCTCAGAGGCAGTCCTAAGCCGGCCATCTCACTGCGCGTCAATGCCTTCATCTGGAGAATAACACACGCCAGGCTCTTTGCATGGCCGGAGAGTTAAATGAGGCAAAGCTGGGCACTGTGCTTCACACCTGTAGTCCTAGCACTGGGAGTCTGAGGCAGGAGGATTGTGGGTTTGAGGCCAACTTGGCTAAGTTCCAGGCCAGCCTGTAAATACACAGTGAGACCTCTGGGGGAGTGTGGTTATAAATATATTGTGTGTAAGTTAATGAGATGCAAAGGCAAAAGCTACTTCTAGGCTTTTACTCTGAAAAGGCCCCGAGTCCATCATCCATTCAACCCACGCAAGGGCCCTGGAGACTCACCTGAAAACGGGGATGACGTAGTCACTTGGAAAGATGCCAGCTCGTCCCGTGACTAAGGAGAGACCCCTTAGCCAGCCATCTTGGTACTTCCCCAAAACCTTGATGCCTTCTCCCTTCTGCAGGTCCAGCTCCTCAGGTCCGTGGGCTGAATAAGTGTGCAGGGCTACAAACCTGGAAACACAAGGAGCTCGTAAAGGAGGCGGGGCACGCCTGGGGAGGGCGCAAAGCTGAGGAAGGGCTGGGGGAGGCCAGTCCTCGAGTGCACCTGCCAGCACCTAGCAACAAACGCCATTAAAAAATGGAAACTTAACCATGGAAGGCAGACAGAAGTGGAACAACCTGGCTGAAATGCCAGTGGGTCTCCTGCCTTTGTCTCTTCACTCCATAGGGCACGGTACAGCTGGCAATCAGATAGGCCAACATGGGCACTGGGACAATGGGGAACTGACTTCCAGTAGAGAAGAGACTTGAAGGACAGGATCAGTGGCAGAGGTGTCTGACAGTCCACGGTAATGCTTTCTCACTACTGTCTGCTGCCCTTCTGAAGACAGCAAGGCTCAGGGGGACAGGAGTCATCACAGAAGCCTCTCTGAAACCCTCTTTGAACTGAGAGTAGGGGTTGGTTTGCCATCTAGGAGCGGCCTGGGAGACAGCTGGATGCCAACTGCCAACTGGGAAGGAGGAGGCAGGGCTGACTGTCATTATTATTTCTGCACATAATGATTCCACTGGCTCAACAGTAGGTGGAGGGGGATGGGTTTGTATCATGCAAAAATGTGAGTGAGGAGAAAGAGGACACTGTATTCTCAAGTTCACACAGGAGTCAGGTAGGTGGTGGCCGAGTATGAGTCATGGTGGTGAGGACACCGGGGAACAGAGAAGCTGAGGCTGAGGACATGAGAGCCGCTGCCTCATGGAAGGCATTAAAGGAAGAACATAATTGCCTTGGGTTCGGGGTCACTTTAGCCAGGCGTGGCCAAGCTTTTGACATTGTGACATGATGTTGTCATCTGCAAAATTTATGCCCCATAACTGTATAAGTGAGTTTACAGAAAGTAAAAAAAAGCAAAATAGATATGATAATGTTTTAAGTTAGCTTATGGTTACGTGTTGGGCTGTATCCATAGTTTGGTCTCATGTGGCATGTAGGCTGCAGTTTGGACATGCCTGGCATTCCTTTGAGATCCTAAGGACTGTGAGACACACATAAACTCGTTATCAAAGTGGATCTTATTTGCGAGTGTTCTTACCTACAATGCTGAATCTATCTGTTTTTACTGATTCTAGTAAGTTAGTATTCATTTCTGAACCAATATTTTAAACCTGCAGGGAGACAATAGAGACCGCTCAGTACCCAATCTCCTAGCAGTGCTGTAGTTTCTAATCTGCAGTTTTCTCATCCGCGCTCATCACCATCGGTGGTGGAAAAGGAGGCGGCGTTAGCCGTTTGGATGCTACGGTTTGGACATGGAGACTAGGTGGCAGAGGGTTGCAAGGACAAGAGCTCTGCTCCAGAGGCTAGAGGACGAGGTGCTGAGCTTTTTACTCACATGTTAGTTGAGAGCTGTTGCTGGGAGCTGGGCACGCTGACCATGGCTGTGGAATGTCCTGGGGAGGCAGGTGCGGGCTGAGAAGTGCTGACCTATACAGACAGGAGAGACAACCAAGCAGAACTGGTAAACACCCCAAGCCAGGCAGGTGAACAAATCACAGAGCAGCTTGACACGGTTGAAAACGAACAGCCATGCCCAGCACGGCCAACCCGACCATCTCTCTGGTTTGTTGCTTTGGGTAGAATGACAGGGAGCAGGTGTCTTATGGCCGGTCCAGGTAGTGTTGAGGGCTAAGTTTTCAAAGGAGTGTAGCAGAGTATGGCAGGCTGTCAACTGAGAGCCACAGGACCGTGAGCTCCTCCTGTCCCATCCCACCCAGTTTCTGTGTGAAAACCTGCCCGTGGAGAACAACAGGACAGCCGACTGAGACTCAGCACTTAGCTCCCCCCACCCCGACTTTTAAGAGCCTTCTAAGTATCAACAAATTTAGTCCTCACCGGAGGTAGCTTATTAATCCCCATTTTTTCCATCAGAAGCTGAGACACTTTGGGAGGGACAACAGTTACTTAACTAGGACATACACAATTTAAAATTATGTCTTAGGATATGAGCCGACCTGCTCACTAACTATTGATAACATTAAAACACACACACACACACACACACACACACACACACACACACACACACACACGTCCTAGCAGCGGATACAACAGCTTACAGAACATGATGTGAACCCTTTCCGTTTCTTCCAGATAAAACCAGATCAGCAATGATAGAAACCTCTGAACTCTGCCTACTCTCCTAGGATTCTTCCTTTTGTCTAATAGGCTGATGTGCTTAAAGAAAAGTGTGTGTGTGTGTGTGTGTGTGTGTGTGTGCCTGCCTGTGCCCGTGCATGCACAAAGGTGGAAGTCAGAGAAAATTTTTTAGATATCAGTTGTCTCCACTATACAGGTCCCGCGGATAGAATTCAGAGCTTCGATCATCAGGCTTGGTAGCAAGCACCTTCCCTGCTGAGCCATCTCATTAGCCCTTCCCTTGTCCCCACCTTCTACTCCTTTCTTTCTTTTTTGAGACAGAAACTCTCACTGGGACCCAGGGCTTGCTGATCATGCTAGGCTGGCCAGCCAGTGAGCCATCTCTGGGACTATAAGTACACACCACATCACCTGGGTCTTTCATGTGGCTTCTTGGGGTTGAACTTGTCTTCTCCGTTGTGTGGCAAACATTTGAAAGGCTGAGCTATCTTAGAACATTCTTCTGCTTCCCTTTCTAGCCTCGCCTGTCTTAGGTAGGGTTTCTATCGCTATGACAAAAAACCATGACCAAAACACAAATTGGGGAGGAGAGGGTTTGTTTGGCTTACACTTCTGTAACACTGTTCATTATTAAGGCAGGACAGGAACTCAAATAGGACAGGAACCTAGCGGCAGGAGCTGATGCAGTGAACATAAAGGGGAGTTGTTTACTGGCTTGCTCCCCATGGCTTGCTCAGTCTGCTTTCTTATAGAACGCAGGACCACTAATCTAGGGGATGACACCATCCACTGATGGGCTGGGCTCTTCTCCATCAGTCATTAATGCAGGAAAAGCCCTACAGGCATTCCTACAGCTCTGATCTTATAGAGGCATCTGAGGTTCCCTCCTCTCAAATGACTTTAGCTTGTGTCAAGCTGACATCAAACTGTCCAGCACAATTGACTACTTGGCAACCAGACACACAGGAAACACAGCACTGTTAAGCTGCAACCTTTCCTTTTTTGTTCCTCCCGCAGATGACACATTAACATTAATATCAATATCACAAATAAAAACATCTTACAAACTTAAAATGTCCCATGGTCTTTACAAATTCAAACACTTTCAAGTTTTTATTTTTTTAAATTTCAAAACCTCTTTTACAACCTAAAATCTCCTAAAATTTAATCTCTCAGCTGTGGGATCCCATAAAATAGAAAAAACAAATAATTAAATAATTCCTACTACAAGAATGAAATACCAGGGCAGAGTCACAGTTTGACCAAAGCAATGTCCGCTGTGTGGGATTCACTCACAGTCATCTGAGCTCCTTCGAAGAGCTTGGGTCACATCTCTAGCTCTGTCCCCTGCATCACACACAGCTTGTCTTCCAAGCTTGGGCAGGATTCACTCCCCCCAGCTGCGGCTGTTCTCGGTGGTAGTCCCATGGAACTGGCATCTCTAAAATTTTGGGGTCTCCTGCTGCACCTGGGCTGTGCTTTCACCAATACCCTCTCCTGGGCTCTCTTCACGGTACCAGGCCCCAGCTTCTCTGCATGGCCCCTTCAGTCTTGGGTCTTTAACTGCTACTGAGGTTGCCCCTTCACCGATGGCCTCTCCTGGCCTCTCACAGAGCCAAACCTTAGCTGCTCTCCATGACCCCTTGCCTTCAAAATCATTACCACCTGGGTGACTCTTACATTACCAAGTTAGGTTACCAGCGCGAGGTCCAACCTTGGCCACCGTTGGAACACAGCTTCTGTGTGCTGACTCTCAGGAAACACTTCCCAGAAGACTTTACCTCACTGATGCTGGTCTCTTCTTAATCATCAGTAATTTCACACCTCCAGCTAACCAGCATTAATTATATCAGTGAAACAAAGGTGACTTAGTGGTTCTGGTCTCTAGTTAATTGCAGTTGATTCTTTAGCCCCACCTGGCTGGAACCACATATTCTACCACAAATGTCTGGTAGAATCTCAGTGTCTGCATGGCTCTCGACATTCTTGTCTTCAAACCTCTGACAAAACAGTTCACTGAACTCTCAGTACTGAATGGCTCTTCTAGCCCAAAGTTCCAAAGTCCTTACAGTCTTCCCTAAAACATTTTCAAGTCTGTCACAGCAATACCCCACAATCCTGGCACCAACTTCTGCCTTAGTTTGGGTTTTATTGCTATGAAAAGACTTCATGAGACTGATGCACTTAACTATTGCGCTAACGAGGCACGACCATATCAACTCTTAGAAAGGAAAGCATTTAACTGGGGATGGCTTACAGGTTCAGAGGTTTAATTCATTATTATTATTGTGGGAGGCATGACAGCAGGCAGACATGGACCTGGAGAGGTAACAGAGTTCTATGTCTGGATCCGAGGGCAGAAGGAAAGAGAAAACCACTGGGTCTGGCTTGGGCATAATGAAACCCCAAAGCTGACCCCCAGTGACACATTTCCTCCAACAAGGTCAGACATACTTGAGCAAGGCTGCACCTTCTAATGCCACTCCCTAACCATTCAATATCTGCGTCAAACATATGGGGGCCGTCCTTATTCAAGCCACCGACCTTCCTCTGCTCCTGCTTGTCCCCTCAGCCATGTCATCTCTTTGGCCATGCTGTTTTTGTCATTTGCTTCTCACCTCTTCCCTGTTACTTCCATTTTATATAAAAAATATAAGTCATAAGCACATCACATGCACAGCAAGTATATATGATTTTATGCATCACTTACATAATAGTGTAGATGATGAGTGTATCCATACCACCCAACTCAGAATACAGATGGAAATTGGATATTGTACTTAGCAGCTCTCTGCATCTTTCTAAGTAACCACATGGCTCCCCTCCCTCTGGAGCAGCTGTCCTCAACCTGTGGGTTGTGACCCTTTGGGGTCCCATGTCAGAGAGCTTGCATGTCATACATTTACATCACAACTCACAGTAGCAAAATAAAAAAGCTACAAAGTAGCAATGAAGTAATTTTATAATTGGTGGTCATAACCTGAAGAACTGTATTCAAGGGTCGCAGTATTAGGAAGGTTGAGGACCACTGCCCTCAAGGTAACCTTAGTGCTAAAGTGTGTGCTAATCATCTAATCATTCCGGGCCTTTTCAGTGTAGTTTCTTCCTGGCACACATTTTTTGCACATGCTTCTCTGTTTTGTCTGTTGTGAACATCATATAAAAGAACATGCAATAAGTACAACCTGCGACACGGGGGTTTGCTGTGTATTTGTGGCTCCTGTCTCGTATTTCATGGCAGGAATATACCACCACGGGACTAGTCTATCGTTAATACGCCATTTGGGCGGCTTTTAGTCCGGGGCTGTTATGAACAGTGTTGCTATGAACATTCCTGTACATGTCCCCTGTGCCCATGTACAAGTTTCTCCAGGATATACACCTAGGAATGGAATTGATGGGCCGTAGGGCAGGAGCCTGTTCAGTTTTATTAGGTAATAACAAATTGTTTCCCAGAGTGGCTGTAACAATTTACACATCTGCCAGCAACTAATGACAATTCCTGTTATTTTAGAGTCTTGCCAGCATGAGGCAACACTCAGCTCTTTAATATCTGCTCATGTGCTGGTGTGAGATGCTAACTCATTGTGGTTTTGCATTCATGTATCTGAAATGCCAATGAATTTGAGTTTATTCATTTCCCCTGTTTTCAAATGGTTACCGATGGTTATTATTACATGAAATGTCTGTTCATATCCTTTGTCTTTCCAAAGCCCTCGGGTTATTTATTTTCTCATTAAGTTGTGTAATCTATTATTTTTGGATATAAATCCCTTGTAACTTGTATTTTTTTATTCTGTGGGTTTTTTTTTTCTTCAAACACATGTGTTTTAATTTGAGAAAATAGACAACAAACAAAATCAGCTTCTTTTCATATTTTCTACAGTCTTAAAGTTTAACATTGTACAACACCACACAATCACACACACACACACACACACACACACACACACACACACACACACAGGTATATAATCTTAGAAGTGCAATTTTGACCAACAGGAAATATAAGTAGGAATAATGAAGTTTAGATATCTATACCACAGTCTCCGGAATGCCATTTATTTCAGTGTGGGGTTTTTTTTGATGGACAAACGTAATTATATAATGCTTTTCTATACAATTCTCACTTGAAAAATCTTGGCTACGATGCCCTTTAATCTCGGTGTCGTGAGGTACATTTCTATGTTGCCTTCTGAAAGTTTTACCTTTCATATATAAGTTCTTTAGTCCATATGGAATTGATTTTTGATGAGGGAGTAATCAATCCAGTTTCATCCTTACCCCACATGGGTACCCAATTAACTCAGCTTTGGAGTTCATTCTTCCCTTCTGACCCGCAGAGCTGTTTGCCATAAATCACGTCTCCACATGGTCTGTTTCCAGGTTTTCTAGTATGTTCCACTGGCTTAAAAGAAGCTGCAGCTAAGTATTAGCATGGCTCAGACTTAGTTTTAAAGTAAGAAGGGACATCTGATCCTCAGACCTCAAGCCCCGCCCCAAGCAAACCCCGCCCCATCTCCTTAGCAATCTCTTTGTCCCTGGCTTTTCGTTGCTCCCTCTGAACCTTAAGACTTACTGTTTGTAGAACTCAATAAAAATCAATTTAAAAAAGAGTTACTGTTTGAGTGCCATGAAAAGGAACTCTAGGGGAGTGAATTTGTGGGAGAATACCAACGTTAAGATATTCAAATAAGGGTGTGATGGCACATTCCTACAATCCCAGCACTCAGGAAGCTGAGACAGGAGGATCATGATTAAAGGTCAGCTCCGACCTGTCCTCAACTCCCCTCCTATCCTCTTGCTGTCTCCTGTTTTTCTCTCCGCTGTTCATTAAGCCTCCCTTTTTTCCCTCCCTCCCTCCCTTCCTCCTCCTGTCCTTTTTATTTAATTGTGTGACACGAAGCACTTCTCTGTAGCCCTGGATGGCCGGGAACTTGCCATTTGATCTTGCTGATTGCCTGCTTCAGCCTCCTGAGGGCCACAGTGGACCACCACACCTGGACAAGACGCCGTTTGAGAAGAAATATTGCATGTTCCTGGCTAAAAGCACGACACAATCCATCATTTATTTTGTCTTTTTTGATCCTAATCACTGCAGAAAACTTGATATCATAGTGCCTGCCTGTCATCCCTGCTCTGGGAAAGCCGAGGTAGGAGGGTCAGAAGTTCAAGGTCACTGTTCTTCAACAAGACAAGTTCAAGGCCTGCCTGGGCTACAAGAGGCCCTGTCTCAGAAAAATAAATGTACACTTTAAAGTCTGTAACTTTACACCCAGTACTTGGGAGGCTGAGTCAGGAGGATTGCCATGAGTTTGAGGGCACCTAGATTACACAGTGAGTTCCAAATCAGCCCGAGCTAGGGAGAGAAACTGAAGCAAGCAAGCAAGAAAATAAACAAACACCAAAAGAAAATTACCTTCCTTTTTTTGGTGTATAGAAGTGTGTTTATAAATACTAATTTAAGACTAGTAAACTAGTAACCTTGATAACGACATACCTGTTCTCAATGCATTATTCTGCATTCTTTTGAGTTTTCCATATAGATAATAATATAATCATATAATAACAAATATTCAGCCTTTACTACTTCTTGATTAGTCTGCTGGCCAGGCCCCTAGATAGTCCAGCCTGTGGCAACTGAAGACCTTCAATTGCCTTGCAGCTAAACTTCGGCTGAACTTTACTGTCACTGAGTCAATTACACAAACACAGAGCCCACGGTGTTTGGACAATGGCTACCTCTCACCTTCCAGAATCCTCTTGTATCCAATAGGGATAAGAGAGCCCAAAACACTTCAGACTGTTTTCAAATGTCCTGCTTGTAGCCCAGCTTTCAGAACACACCGGAGCACCTTACAAATGTTCACTGAGTTCTTCCAAGAAGACCGGCATCTAAACCACTGGCACAGATGATCAGTAGGCTAGTGAGGAGAAGGCTCTTCTTACCCAGTTCTTTCTTCCATTGGCATTAAGGAGTCGGTAACACAGGAAAATTGAGGCGCATTGGTAGTTGGGTAGTGTTGCTTTTTGTTTTTATTTTTTTCCCCTTGATATTCCCGACCTCAGTCTCTTTTCCCATTGGATGATTTCCCACAGACACAGGTATTATTTCCCTCAATGGTGGACCTGGTCAAGGATTCAGATAGACAGGCATTTGCTAATACAGAGCCTCATTAGGGCATGCCTGATCCCTTCCAGTCAGCGACTCTTCTGAGTGTCTGTGTTCTAGGTGAGGCCATCTGTGAATGGAAAGGGTTTGAAAAGCAAGGCACAGTTCCCTTGTTTTAAGGGCTGTGTAATCTTATCGAGATAAAATGAGAGTGACCAAAATAAACCTCTGATAATGCAACCATCACAAGGCCTTGTGTTCACAGACTATTCAGTAGAGGCCACACATTCTTAAGCACTTAATTTTCTCATTAAATCCTTATAGCAAGTTAAAAAAAAAACAAGTGCTATTTGCGTGTGTGCACATGCATATGCATTTGTGGGGTGCATGTTTGTGGGTCTGCATAAATGTTCATGTGCAGGCCTGAGGTCAAACTTGGATGTTGTGCCTCAGAAACTATACCCCACCTCTCCTTTAGACAGGGTCTCTCATTGGTCTGAAGCTGGTTGGCCTAATAGCCTAAGCTGGTTGACCTGGGAGCCCTAAAGATCTACTTGTATTTGCTCTTCTAGTGTTCCAAATTAAGTGCTATTATTTCTTTCTCATTCTCTTTTTCTGACAAGATTGCTAAGGCGAACATATGTTATAATGCTTTGTCCAGGACCACAGGGCCAGGTAGTCAGCAGAGGTAGGACCCAAACCCGAGCCGTCTGGTACAGAGTCTGCTGTCTTCGTCCCATCTACGAAGTCTAAGGCAGCACCTGCAGTTTGGAGGTAGGATCCAGCGTGCCCGTGATGGGGCTGGAGAGTTCTCAGAGGACATGCAGCATGCAGACTGGAGCTACAGGTAACAGCCTCCCAAGTTCTCTGTTCCTTATTGGCTGGGCTGAGCTGAGCCAGGGCGGGTTTGCCCAGTTTCCGAGAGTCCGGCAAAAGCATCTGAAAAAGTTCCCAGCCGTCTCTCTCCTGCAGGTTTTCTGAGTGCATTTGATGGATTTCACAAGGCATAGGCAACAGAGCAGAGCCTGGGGGAGAGCAGTCCCAGCATTTGGGTTGGTTCACACATGTGCTCAGCGGTCAAATCAGATGCCACCATATCTAGTGCCACTTGGCTCCTGGTCAAGGGCCAGGTTAAATGGTCATCCCCTGTCTAATTACCAAATATTAATGTTAAGAGTTGTGGCAAGGGCTTCTGGCTTTTATTAATTACAAGAATCTTGAAAAATTAAAAGCCTTTGGCTTTATTATTTTTTTAAAAGATTTTATTATGTATATGTATGCTTGTGTGTGAGCAGGTGCTCATGCAGGCCAGAAAAGGAGGTTATAGGCTCTGGAGCTGCCGTGACAGATGGTTGTGAGCCAAGGTGGGTACTGGAACTGAGCTCAGGTCCTCTGCTGGAAATAGTCTTAACCGCTATTCTATCTCCGGCCACAGCCCTTGGCTTTAGAATTCCAGCATGTGAGAGCCAGAATAGACCTTAAAGACACTTTAATCCGGAGCCTCGGAGAGGGCAAGTGGCATGCTGAGGGTCATTGGTGAAGTTTAACATTAGTCAGGCCAGGTCTACCACAGGGTAAGGGACCATGTCCTGGGAGCTGGTGGGAGCAGATGCTGGATTAGCTTTCCAGGCTGTGTCACTTACTCCTAACAAATCCTCAGGGGTGTTCCCTGTGCAAGCCTCTGCCTTCATGGTGCCTGCATGCGAAAGAGCTCAAGCAACACAACATAAGTGGGAGAGACGGAGGCTAATTAAATGCTTTCTTTAAAGGGACTGGAGATGGAGATCAAATGAGGAATGTTTCTGATGGCTTTTCCGGTTTGGCTCTGCTTTATTATCCGGCTACAATGAACTTCACTTACAACTAACACATCCTCCAACCCCCCCTATCTGGAATGTGTGCTTTTGTGGAGTCCCTTACCTTTTGGGGTTTATACTATTCACGTTATGTACATGGAAAGACCTGGGGTTGGGACATATTCTTCCAATATATGGGAGATTATACTCTAGGGGGTGTGGCGACCTGGCCTGAGGCCCAGGGTGGCAGGTGACTTTGCCCTTCTAGGGACAGAGCCCAAATATTAAAGCACGGACACACTGTTCTCAAGGGAGGGTTTCTATTAAGCTCAAAATTGCTGGCAAGGTATGAGCCAGGAAGGCAAAATGATGAAATCGCTTGAATGTGGCACCAACACCCTTTGTCGCCTGCATGTAGCCCACAAGACCTACATTCACTTGTCACTCATCCACCCTAGAGACTCCTACCCTCCATTTACATATTCATTATTCAATTCCTCATCCTAACATGAATTTTCTCACTCAGATACCTATTATATCTTTCTCTTATTGAACCCCTCCATCACTGAAGGGTCCATTCATTCTGTCCCTTGCAGATGTTCAGTGGTCCACACACAGGCGCAGATACATTCAAGAGGTTTCATTCATTTGCCTGTTTGTGTATTCAACTAACATTTACCAAACTTCTTGCCCTACCAGACTTGGTTGGACTTAACCTTGGATTGATGGAGGGCACCAGCTACCCGGGCCTTGTGGAGTCAAACGCTAAGGCAAACTCCCAGACAAGGTAGGAAGTAAGAGAGGTCCCTGGCATGTGTAGTCAGGCTGTGCATTTGGCATTCCTTCCTCCTTACAGGGCTCGAAGTGACCAGACACACATGCTCACAAAGTCTTACAAAAGAAGAAAGGTCAAGCAAGGTTCAGGGTCGTGCAACCTTTTCCCTGTAAAGTTATCAGAGTATTTTTGGCTTTGCTTTGGGTTTCAGTCAAAAATCACCCAGCTCTATATTGTGGTTTGAAATCAATCATGGATAATATTCAGAGAGCAAGCCTATTTGTAGACAACAAACTTTACTTTTGCACACTGAAAACGAAAGATAATTCTTACCCGCCATAGAGTACTACTCTTCTGATCCCCCTCCCTCCCTGTCCCAGTTCCAGACCAGGGAGCAGGCAGCTCTTGGCCCCACAGGCTGCGGTTTGTCAGTATTGTTTTAGGTCAAAGAAACAAATGAGCAGAAGGTGCTTTCCAGGTGCAACAGTGGGCATGCTGTCCTTCCCTGGAGATGGCTTTCTTTAGGCTGGTGCCTGTAAGTGGCTAATACCAGGCTCAGGAATGCGGGCCAGGCAGTTCCCAGTTGTGTTCCGCCACTTGAGCCAAGGCAGGTGAGCAATTAAACTAGCATACTCTCTGTGATCCAGTGCACAGCTGCTCACATCTGTCTAGGGACTGCTTCCTAACTGCGCATCCAAGCTTGGCATGTAACCAGGCCTTGGTTACTTACTTGTACCCAGATAAATAAATTATTGGCACATGGCGGGCAGGCCCAGCATGTTTATGAACAAGAGCTTAATGACTGCCGGCATTCTTCGCTAGTCTGACTTCGGGACAGCCAAAGGTTGCGAGGAAAGCAGCAGGAACACAGGGAGACACTCCATCTGAGCCAGGCCAGGGGTAAAGTCTTGGTCTCCTTGCTGTCCCTGGCCTTTCTGCGCTCAGTGCTCTAACTAGTGGTCAGCCTGGGAAGGATGTCTCAGAAACAGATGCACTGGCATTTGCAGCGTTCTTTGCTGTGAAGGCAGGATTTATTATGCACCAAGACTGTCCAGTTTTCCACTAGTGGCTTGCTTGTTTGAGGTGAGAAGAGAGGGAGAAGGAGTTGGTTATTTTCTCTCTTGTACTTGGACTCTGAAATACAATGGGCAATTTCTAAAAAAAAAAAATGAACAAAAATGCCCCATTTTCTTGGAATTTTCTCTATTGTTTTCTTAGATATTGTCACTTACCAAAAGTAAAATTAAGTTGTTCCCAGGGCTGTGATGGAGAACAGGTTTTGCTTTTCTATGGAAACAATAAAAGTCATGCCCCTTCTTTGTCTCACTCCCCATAGGAACTTCACATTTGAACAAGGCCTGCATAGAGCGGCTTGTTTGTTAAACAAACTTGGGTGGACCCTTAACTCCATACAACCACCCAAAAATGACAAAAAGTGATTGTGGAATTACAGAATCTTAGACTATACACATGTCCAACGGCATATGTGCCTCTTTTCATATGCCTGGGCCATGACAGACATTACTAATCAACACCATTATTTCTTCTCTCCATGCCTGTCTACTTCCCAATAATCATTCTTAAACGATTTTTGTGGACAGTCGAGATTCCCACTTCTGCTGCTGGTGTAGGGAAAGACTTGGAAGAGAGCCAACCCTGGATTCTGATCCAATGTTGGAAGGGTACCTACTGAATGATTTTGAACTATTATTGGACTGCAGTTCCTTTATTTAAAATGGAAGCGATACTGTCTGTTAGCAACACCTTGAGGAGCAGGTGGCATTTAGGATCATAGCAGTGACTCTGTCACGACATGAGTCCCTTTTCCTCTGGGTTGAGCTGAAGCGGAAAGTGGACCTATACCGGTGATTCAGTCTTTAGATTCTTCCAGCTTCTTTCAGGCCTGGGGTAGTCTGCTTTCACATGCCCAGGGATAGGACACTGACAAACCTATTTGCGCAACCTTTGTAAACTTCCAGGTTTCTCATAAGCCTCCATGGTCTCTCAGTGTGTGTTTGAGAAGCATGGCTTGCTGGAGTGTTCAGATAGGGCACTTGTCTCCACACAGGCTTCTCCTTAGCTGCTAATTATTTCATATTAGTCACACGTCTGGTCTATACTTTGCACGTCAGTGACTGATGGCTGGGGGTGACTCTTGACTTTAGGAGATGTCTGATAGTGTCTGGAGACATTTTTTTTATTGCCACAAGAGGGTGACCAGTTCCACGGAGGCAAGGTGTGTGAGTCTGAGGTCCCTTTGTATGTCAGTGAGCTCTGCACTCAGTCCATGAATCTCTGTGAAAATGCTGAGGTTCAGGCGGGGCCACGCCCTCTTCCACCCAGACAGGGCTAGGTCTCTTAAGTGGTTCAGCGGCCAGGATTAATTGAGCAAAGGATGATGTAAAGTTTAACCACTCGTTGGAGAAGTGCTGAATCAAGGAAGCAAGCAGGGTTAATTACCAAACCCACTTTAGTCACCAGAAACCAGAGAGGCTTTCTCTAGAGGACCCTGGGGAGCAGGGCAGGGCTGGCGGTGGAAGCGAACAGCAGTCGCTATGTACTAGGGGCCATGCACTGCTCGGAGACTGGAAGCTGGGCAGGGAAAGCTGCAGCAGGACCTTTGCCTTTTAACTGCTATACCCTCTAGGTATTCACCCGAACAGTTTCCTCTAGGCAGCCTTCTTGCCTTCCAGACCAGTTTGACCCTTCATCTCAAGTGTTATCCATGCCTCACCCTCAAACCTTACAGCATTCTGCAGACTTATAACCATGAGACCATATTTAATCCTAAATATGCGTCTACCTTCCTAGCTTGGAGCTTCCCTAAGGGCAGTAATCAAGCGCCTTGTTTGCTGTGTTATCATGTGTGGCTCAAGTGTTCAGTACATAGTGGGTACCTAGCAATTCTCTACAGACTGACCCACTAACAGGCTGTAAGGGAAAACAGGGCTCCTTTTTGGTTTAAGACACTTGCCAGTTGAGGATAGGACTCACAGACAAAGGTGTGTGTGTGTGTGTGTGTGTGTGTGTGTGTGTGTGTGTGTGTGTGTAGAATGATGGGCAGGGAGCTGGCCCTACCACAGCCTTCATCTCCTTTCCCCAAAGTCATTTCTCCTTTGTGTAATTTTGGTTTTCCTTGCATGGGTTTATGTGGAATTACAGCTGAGTTCTGAGCTTAGCTAGAGGAATGGTTCCAGGGCACAAATGGATAGAATACCAAATCAGATCCCTGTGCTTTTGGAATGATCACTGCCTGTGAAGGAAGCAAAGGGGCTTCTGGAAGCCCTCATGTTCCAACTCCAGCAGGTCGTTCCTCTGAATGAGGACAGCCCAGGACTCTCACTCCTAGCAAGGTTGGTCTGTACAGATCAGCCCTGGGGCCAGGGCTGGGAAAGGGTTGGGAGGGAGGACGCTTCTAGCTTCCTGGTTTGACCTACTAATGCTACCAGAGGGGACATTAATTGGATCTGTTCCTATTTCTAAATCCACTCCTTGTCTCCTGTACATGGAAAAATGAGAAAAAAGTTCAGGAAGAAACACTGAATCCCTTCTCAGGTCTCAGTGACCCCTGCTGTGGGACAATGGTTTTACCTACAAAGATTTGTTTTTTTGTACTTGTTTAATAAAATGCTGATTGGCCAGTAGCCAGGCAAGAAGTATAGGCAGGGTGACCAGGCAGGAAGTGTTAAGAACAGGAGAATTCTGGGAAGAGAAAAGCTCAGTCTGCAGTCATCATCCAGACACAGAGGAAGCAAGGTGCCAAGCCACATGGCTACAGACAAGAATTATGGGTTAAGAAATAGAGTTTAAAATAAAGTCACGTAAAGATGAAAAATACACAGAGAGTCTGGATACTGTATGTTATTGTGTTGTCTTTAAATTGTTTGATTGCTGAGGAAGGAGCAAAAGCTGCTAAAAGATATTTGATTATAAATGCTGCTGGATTAATCCAACATACATATTTTGAAAATGCCTTGACTTCAAAATTTAAGTCAAAAGGTATGTTACTTTGGAGAAGAGGTTTTGCTTTTGTTTCCACAGAAAATGAGAGGCTGTGGATTCATTCTGGACTAAGAAAAATCAGGTTTGATCAAGGAAGACCCCTGAAGAATCTCCTATGGAGCAGATGGTCCAGATGATCCAACATTCAGAGAACCTCTGTTGGAGTTTTCTTTGAGTTCTGCATCCAGAGCAGTTTCACGACTGTTGGCTGAGATGATCAAGCCTCACAGAATATTCCATTCAGGATTTGACCATAATTCAAAGTGTTCTTTAGGTCCCTGTAAGATTATCAGCACCCCCAATCAGCAGGAAGTAACCTGGAAAACTATGCCCGCATCCCCCCCCCAAAATGGATTATGGATGTTTTTCTTTGTTTAAAGTGCTGGTTACAAGTTGTATTGGTAATGGTCAGGAAGAAAGCTAAACAAGCGAGATTTGATTCAGAGTTTTTGTTCTAAAAAAAGGGGGGGGGTGCTGTGGGACAATGATTTTACCCTATAAAGATTTGTTTCTTGTACTTGCTTGATTGGCCAGGAAGTATAGGCAGAGTGACCCAGCAGGAAGTAGAGGCAGGGCGATGAGAACAGGAGAATTCTAGGAAGAGGAAAGCTCAGTCTGCAGTTGTCACCCAGACACAGAGGAAGCAAGATGAAAATGCCTCGCTGATAAAAGGTACCAAGCCACATGGCTGACACAGACAAGAATTATGGGTTAAGATGTAAGATATAAGAATTAATAAGAAGCCTGAGCTAATAGGCCAACCAGTTTATAAATAATGTAAGCCTCTGTATGTTTCTTTGGGACTGAAAGTCTGCAGGATTGGGCCAGACAGAAACCTCAGTCTCCAGACCCCAAAGCCCCAAGGTTTTCACTGCTCTTTGTCTCAGGGTAAGAATCCTTTCTGACCCTCACCTATGTGCACTACAGTAGCTGGAACAACCAGATGTTTTTCTTTGTGTGGGTGTGTATGAACAGCAGAGAGGAGGGATCCCAACTCCGTAACTACGTAGGAGGCCATCCTAAATTGCATGACAGGAACAGCTCCTCCCTCCATGTTTATCTCAGAATGTGCTGTTAGGTAGTTGAGCCACATCATTCTCTGTCAGGTCAACATCCAAGCCACCTTAGCAGATGTAGGCACAGACCTGGACGGGATGCACGCCTGGAGAGCCACATACTGAAGTGGATTCCATCCTCTTAGGCCTGATTGGTGTCACATCCATCATGGTTCTTGTGCAGATGGTCACCCCTGCCACCTGGGACCATGCAGCTCAAGGGCCAGGCACCACATAGTACACCAAAGGACCTAAATTTCTGTTTTAAATAGCAATTTGGTGTCTATTTGAAGAGTAGGGAGGCCTAAGTTTGTCAAGGAAGGACTACTTCATGCCAGTTTTCCTACGTGTAAAACAAGATTAACCCCCCTCCCCCCTTTACTGGAGGGAACATGTTAGGGATCTCTTGAGTCTCAATGTCATGGCATTCTAAAACTCTGCTTTAGGTAAGAACAATGGCTACAGCTTGTTGAACTACTGCAGACCCTTGCAGAGACCCTTCATGGAAAGACAGCCTGTTCTGCAAATGAGAACATAGGGGCACATCATATTAATTCAATGTCCTCTAGTTGTTAGATGATAAAATCGTGGCAAGAAACTCTGATTGAGTCAAATCCTCTACTTTTAGTTCTTATGTACTTTTCTGAATAAGAGAACTTGAAAACCAAACCCAAACCCAATAGTAACGGATGCATAGGTGCCGCTAGGGCAGTGGTTCTCAACCTGTGGGTTGCGGCCCCATTTGGTAAACCTCTAGCCTCAAAAAATATTTACGTTACAGTTCATAACCATAGCAAAATTACAGTTATGAAGTAAAAACAAAAATAATTTTATGGTTGTTTGGGGGGGCGTGGGGGGTCACCACAGCATGAGGAACTGTATGAAAGGGTCAGCACCAGGAAGGTTGAGAATCATTGCTCCAATGCTTTCTTTCAGTATGCCGAACCCAGCAGTTCAAGAGATGTATGTTCCCACAGCCTGTATACTTTGATTTATGTTCCTTTTTTTGCTTCTGAACACAGCAACACAATTCTAGTATGCGAACCCATACTTGGAAAATAAAGGTCATCATTCATCCCCACATCAACCTTGAAGCCATTTCTTTCTCCGGATTGCACAAGCTCAGGCCTCCTTCTCCTGGTCTTGGCCCAAGTGTGGAAACTAGACCTTGGAGAGGGTAGAGGAGTGAGCACATAGCCAAGGAACCTGGGCCACTTGGGCCAGCCCGAGGGCAACGATCAGGGTGTAAACAAGAAGACCGACACAGACAGCTAGGGCAAAGCTGGCAGCAGCTAGTGGAAAAAGGGTTAGCGGCTCAGTTATGGCAAACATGGCAGGCATTGGTGAGAAAGGAATCCTGTTTTTGAGATAGAGAATACTCAGGAACAAATGGGGGTCAAGGATATGAGCTCTGGAGTCTCTGGTCTATTAGCTTTTGACACACAGGAGTGGGGTGCAGTGTGTAACCCAGGGAATGCACCCCGTGTGCCGTCTGACAAACAAGGAGCTCTTGGAAGCAGAAGTCAACATTACAGAAGTGTCACAGTTTAAAAAGAAACCCAGCAGCAAGGGTGGGTTTGGAGTGTCATCACCATTTTGCCACCCAGAAGAAAATGATGTTCAAATCATTGGGTAGGAAGATGGATGGGGAGCTTGATAACCAACGGAGCAGGCTGGTGACAGCTCAATATAAATACATTTTAATTGGAAAGGAGATGCAATCAAACATCTCTAGCTGTTTGATGTGTGTGATAAGTATTTAAATTTTAACAAGAGTGTCAACTTAACAAAATGGGGATGTAATGACCTTCTCAATAAATGCCTCTGGGACAACTAGATATCTGTATGATAAGAATAAATTTGAACTCCAACCTCAAAATATATACAAAAATCGACTGTACTCAGGTCCTAGACACAAGCGTAAAAGATAAAATTGTGGGGGCTGGAGAGATGGCTCAGAGATTAAGAGCATTGCCTGCTCTACCAAAGGTCCTGAGTTCAATTCCCAGCAACCACATGGTGGCTCACAACCATCTGTAATGGGGTCTGGTGTCCTCTTCTGGCCAGCAGGCATACACACAGGGAGAATATTGTATACATAATAAATAATTAAAAAAAGATAAAATTGTAAAACACCATTGAAGACAAATTAAATTTTGTTTAGTCGATGGTTTCCTAGAGTAGTTAAATTAGACACCATCACAACAAAAATATTTTCTGTGTTTTAAAGAATATTGTGGAGAAAGTGGAAAGAACTTGCAGAATGGGGGAAAATTGTAAGTCATATATCTGATCCAGGACTATTTGCAGCCTATGTAAAGAGCTCTGTTATAGCTCAGTTAAAAAGAGACGGCCCAATTATAATATGGACAACACACACACACACACAGGCTTCTCTCCAAAGAATACTTGTTCAGTAAACTTATGAACAAATGCCCAATGTCATTAATCATCAGAGAACTGCAAATTAAGACACAGTGACTTGTACCTATAATCTCAGCTCTTGGGAAGCTGAGGCAGGAGGATAGAGGGTTTAAGGCCAACCTGTGAGATCCTACCTCAAAACAAAAAGCAAAGCCCAGGAAAACCAAATACATACAAGCCAGATTTTACAACGAGATACTATGCTTGATATAGCCTAGGGTGGCTATGGGCCATAAGACAGACAGTAAACACATGTTGGTAAAAACTGGAAAAACTGGAGTCACTGTGCGGTGATGGTAGAAATGTAAAATGTGCGTTCATTTTGGGAAATAGTGAGTTTCACCAACAGAATCTTGTGGAAGAGAACCACTATATGAACTATCGGCTCCATCCCTAGGTTTATATGCGTATGAAAATTACCTAGACAGAAGCTTCTTGCAAATGCTCCTAGGAGTATTATCATTGAATACTCCTAGACAAATAGAAACTGCCCAAATGCCTATTAACTAATGGGCCGGTAGACTAAATCCTATGGCAGCTCCATACACTGGCGTGTTATTTTGGCCATAAAAAGGAATAAAGTCCTAACACAGGCTGCGTATGTGGATAAACCTTGAAGCACGGACTACATGAAACACAAAACAAAACAAGGCAAGCAAGAATCCAAAACCACTGTAAAGACGCAACTGGCAGTATCCAGAAAATTTTGAATCCAGGAGGACAAATGGCTTAGTTTTTTTGTTAACAACACAACGAAACCATGTACAGTGCAAGGGGATGAGGAAGCCAGTTAGTGGGTAGAGAAAATAAACATGGGAACTGTATAAAGCCAATGAAAAGTTTTTGCTTCATCTGCATCTCATTTGCATAAATCAACCAAGGAGAATGTTTATAAGGCCAAAGTAGAAATGCAAACATGGAATATTGAAAATATAGAAGACAATTTTGCTTGATGTTTGATAATATTATGATAGTGGTAAAATGTCTTAAAAGGCACAATTACAACAATAGGTAATTTGACCTGAAGTCTGGGCTTCGATTTATTCAATGAAGGAGTCAGGTGGAGGAAGAGTAGGGGGAGAAATTGGCCCGAGAGGGCTCATTACAATATTCTTTTAATTTTTAGATAGATTTGAAAAATTTCATTTAAAAAAGTTCAAAAAAGCACAGCAAAGACTGGATGGCAATATGGCGACTTGTTACTAAGAAAATCTGACTTTGAAAACTTAAACAACAATAAAACTGAGAGCCAAGTACTTATTTCCATATTTATTATTTTTTGATTTTCCTAGAAACCTTGTGAATCAGAGTATACTCATTGAAAAATTAAATATTTTATCTTTTCTTTTTGAGAACTTCACACATGAGCATCGAGTCTATATTATTCCCACTCCTGGGCTCCTCGGTTTTCTCCCATGCCCCCCTCCCCACAACTCCCCTCCAAAATTCATGACCTCTTCTTTATTATTGTTGCATCTATACCTCTCTCTCTCTGTATAACTAATACTAATGGAGGCTAGCTAGTTTTTCTCGAATGTACATGCGTCCAGGGCTGAACCTATTGGATTGGATAGCTGCACCTACAAAACCTCAACAGGTTGTCTGTCCACACACCCAGTGTGGACAGGGGAAATTCTACAAGGTTCCATTCTTAGATGAAGACTGGTCAATGGCTCCTGAGAGAGGGGGAATCAGTTTTCTCCAGGCACAAGCTCCCACACAGATCATCCAACCCCAAGCACACTCCTTTTTTGATACGAGACTGGAGCTCAACATGGCTACTGACTTGTCTAAAGCCTCAGCCCGGGATGAGGAGAGGAGTCTGGGTCCAGGGCTGGCATGGCTTCTTCACTCAGCACTGATTTCTATTTGCCCTCCACTCTGCTTGTCCTTCACCCTTTGGTTTCTTGTGGGACAGACAAGTGGGGCTTTCATTCCTTTCTTATTTTCAAATGCCTGCCAGTGATCACATCTAAGGCGTCAACTGATAACTCATAAGACTAGTTTAAGGATATATTGTAGTGTGAATTCTACTTGGTCTTAATAATAAAAACCTGGAGTCAAATATCTTTATCAAGGGGCATGTTCTCAAAAAGTTAACAGATTTCAAGTACCCATGAAGACTCATAAAAGGTATTCTGAACAGATAATGATAGTATGTAATAGAATGTTTGATGGAGGGTGTCTATTCAATGCAGACTCCTTTCTTCCTACAATTTCTCAAGAACCCACAATTCTAATGTGAATGTGGATTTGTTGAGTGAGAATTGTGGAATGAATGAAATTTGTATTGGGGAGATAGTAACTTAGAATTATTATCATCATTTATCTTTGTAAATTATCTTGGGTGGAGTTGTTAAGCATAAGGGGGGAAAATTACCTTAATCCTAAGTAAAAACTACCCTTCCTGCAGCCCTGAGCACTATGTTGGACTGAGAGACCCTAATGGAAGATGAGACACCCATAGAATGGATCTGGACTTATAACAGTTCTAGAAATAACTTCATAATATTCCAAATACAGGGTTAAAAGGAGTCACTTTTGTATATCTCAGAATTCTTCAAGATACATGCTGGCTCATTTCTCTAGGAACTCAGAGAAGGTGCCTAGACTTGCTGCTATCCCTCTGGCATAGTTGGAGAAGGGAATATTTCTCACACTGACTTGCCTTTGCTTTCTGTGTCTTTCTACGGTGTCTGGGTAATAAAGATGAGATGTCTTTGGCTATTCTACAGTGACATAAGTGTATAAGACAATATCCCCACCCTTGAGAAACTTTCAACTTATTGGGCAATGTAATAAGATATATGCACACAGTCTTTATTTATGTGTTAAATTATACAGAGATGATGTTACATGTTCTAACATGTTGCTTATAACAATAAGGTAAATGGTGTGTAGTTAACACGGGAGAGACACAGGATGACTGACAGGAGCTTCCTTGAAGAAATAGTTTATAATTAGGATTTAGGGGATGGGTATGATTGAAGCAGATGAATGAAACAGAAATACATTTAGGAGGGAATTGCATTATTTAGCCAGCAAAATATGTTCATTGTCCAGAATAACTCAGGCCTTGTGAGGGGTGCAAGGATAAAAAGGAATGAGGTGGCTGTGTATGTATTGTCCTTTGGGTGTTGAGCAGATTACTGTAATGTGTGTGCAAGTGGTAATGTTTTGAGACAAAGCTTCATATAGTCAGTCCCAGGCTCACTGCAAATGTATTGTATAGCCAAGGACGACAATGAATTCTTGATTTTCCTGCATCCACTTCCCAAGTGCCAGTATTATGAGTGCTACCACATCTAGACTGACCCTACCTTCCATATTATATTGGGCTAGTGTACATGCATGTTTATGACTGTACCGAGCCGGGGCTTCTGGAAGGTATATTGTAGCCAGATTGTGGACACTCTATGGTATCATACTTATGAAATCTTTAGGGGAAGAAACTTTGATGTAGGCTCTAGCCTCGGAACAAGTTATGTGATCTCTCCCTCCCAGAAATGTGCTGGATGTTAAAGGCACACATCAATATCTCCTCTGAACAGTTGTTTATCATGATAAAGTCTCTTATGATTTTTGTCTTCTAGTGACTACTAAATAAACTAACTACAGATATTACCATTCCTCAGGGCTTCTGGGAACCAGTAGCAATTAGGGAAATAGAAATGGCTAAAGGATTTAAAATTTAAAACATTCATTATCAAGTTATAAGTGTAAAAATGGAGAGATTCCAAGAGTGGCTAGGCAGGATGAGGTGTGTGATTGAGCATGGTTCTAGGAGGTCAATACAGAGGCCGGGAAAGTAGACTAGGCAAAGACGAGGTCCAAAACTAAGAAAGTGGCATGGGACGGACACAACAATGACTACTTAGGTGGCAAAAAGGGATTTCCAACGAGCTGATTGTAGGAGGTGGGGGTAAAGTCTTTTTTTTTTTAATAGAGATTTTACTACCCTGGGTTTGACATATAGGAAGAGAGAGGTTAAGAAGGAACTTACAGAGTTGGAAGTGGGATGGAGAGAAAAGAAGAGGAGGAGAGATGCCGAGGGAGCAGGACCTCTTACTGCCGAAAAAGAGACTGCTTCACTGTTCTGTGAGTGTGGCAGACAGGCTCGAGAGGGGCTCCGCAGCCTGAATTACAGGGGCAGTGAGGGCCTATGCTTGTGACTCTCCCATAGAAGTTCTGTGTCACTGAAGGACTTCTTCCGTAACTTATGTTCCATTCTCCTTCTGAGGCACCCTTCCTAAGTAATGGTCCTAGAGATAATGCCCAGGCTCTCGCTAAGGTCAAGTGTGTTAGTGCCAAGACACCGACTTGACCTTCTCCACCAAAGCTTCCACAGAGCCTGTGCTAAGTGCTCAGATTTGATTGAATCGTTTTCAAGGAGAGCTGTTTCCAGCCCATAGTTTAGTGCATCTTTGAGGCTAGTACTGCAACGAGTACCCAGGGCTGGCACTTGGTTTCCTACAGGTAGGAAGACATGACGACAATGAGAAGATCCAATCCCCTGCTCTAGCTTTTGGGTGTGAAGGTAACAGTACCGTAATAAAGACTTGGGCAATTGCAGTCTTGTTTCTTCACAGAGGGAACCAGGACACTTCACTGAGGTGACTTCTAGGCTGATTGTGTATTCGACCTCCTTTTTGTCTTGTTGGTGGGAGCTGGATAGGTTTACAAACTCCCTAAAAGAAATTTCCTGGACCTTTTACTACATAGTCACATTACAGACTAATACTTAGCTATTCCTGGCAGGGCGTAGTGATCACTTTAATCTCAGGACTTGTGAGGCAGAGGCAGGCATATCTCTGTGAGTTTAAAGCCAGTTTGGTCTATGTAGTGAGTTCCAGGACAGCCACGCGTGCATGCTCTGGTTACACACATATTCACCTGAGATCAGCATGATGTAATCTGTACTAGGAATCCCACCTTTATAGTTATTTTTCCATGTCTATGTATGTACCTTTATTAGCTTGCTGCTCTATAAATATGGAAAATTTAAATTTAAATCAAATACCCAAACATTTTTCCATCTTTCCTTCTGTGAACATAGAATTGATATAGCTTATAAGACTTAGAGAGTCACTACCACACAACAAAGTATAAACATGGTATTTCTCTACTTAGAAGTGAGGCAGTAACTTCCTACAGAATCTGAGGCAGTTCCCCCTTTCCTTATTTACTGGCTATTCCTGAGTAGCCAGTGCTTGGGGGGTGTTACATATAGACTGGAACAGAGCCGAGACCTTGGTATCCTCTAACACCCTGTGGAGGGCTGTAAAAGGAATGAGTTATTCAGCCTACTCTTTTGTGTTTATTAATTTCCGAGTCTTTATACCACTTAAGGCAGCGTGGGGGCCATCAGGGTCCTTATCCCACTTTAGAGAGCCTGGTCTCCGCTATGGCTAGCCATTGAGTGGATTCCTTGGTAACACCTTCTTCTTGATGCCCTTAGCAACATACAGCATAAATGCTTGGTCACAGCTGGCAGTCTGTAAGGAACAAAGTGGCAGTCAATGAAGGCCTTTAGGTGGAACAAAGACGGGGATTATTTTCCACTGGGAGGTATGTGGGGAAAAGTGATGGAAAGTCGTGTAGTCGGGAGAAAGATGAGGACAACCAAGAAGAGAGGATGTAAACTTAAGATAAACCACACTGGCTTAATGCTGATGCTCAGGTCTTTGCTGTCAGGACAGTGAAATTCTTACTAAGATCAAGGCAGACTCTACATGAGAAGTTGCCCAAACGATTTTTCTTCTGGGCCCTTAATTTCTTTGATGTAAAGTGGTTTTATAACTCCCCTACAAAGGTTCTTACCACATTAGTATGGAGAGCAGGGTTTTGGAGACTGGGCCTGGGAATCATGACAGTATATCATGTATCTGTTCACCTATATCTATCACTATCTGTCTGTCTGCATGTCTGTCTATCTATCTATCTATCTATCTATCTATCTATCTATCTATCATCTAACTATACATCCATATCTCATAAAGCTTTAAAATATTTTATTTATCCATTAATTTTAATATAATTTTCTCCACTCCCTCCCTTTCCTCTCCTCTTTTTTACATTTTTTTGTTTATTTATTTATTAATTTATTTATTATGTATACAGTGTTCTGCCTGTGTGCATACCTGCACCCCAGAAGAGGGCACCAGATCTCATTACAGATGGTTGTGAGCCACCATGTGGTTGCTGGGAATTGAACTCAGGACCTCTGGAAGAACAGTCAGTGTTCTTAACCGCTGAGCCATCTCTCCGGCCCCTCCCCTCTCCTCTTTTACCGTCCCTCATGACCCCCATGCTACAGTTTACTCGATTAGATTATTATCACTGCCTTTGTTTTGTAGCAGGATCTCTTCACTTGCCATGGTTATCAGTACATTATACACACTCCGGACATTTATTAGTTGAAAGAGTTACAGTAATCTTTGAGGTCTACAAGAAAGTAGTTCTCCCTTACAGGTTTCCCTCAGTATAGATTACCACCTGCCAAGATACTTAAGAAAAAATATTTTGATCATTTGATTTATTGAATACCCACTTAGGTCTAAACATTGTGTGAGGGTATGGGGTGGGGAAGACAGGGAGAACTTGGGCTAGATCCAACGCAGGCTGGAAGTGAGAGACTTTGTTCGATGCCCTGCTTATCTTTAGATGAGCTTGTACATGGGGCTTCTGAATATGTTTGGACAACGCCTGTGCCACCTAGACAGAAATATTCACCACTTACAACCATCTGCACCGACAAAAACTCTATTGGTGCTGCCCAGTGATTCCCATGAATGCTGCGGTTTGGAATTATCATTCTCTGTGCATACTTGGAAGAAATAAGATTTGTTTTGAGTACTACTGGGATTCTCCCACTCTGGTCCATCCTCTCAGCAGATGAAGTGAACGTCCAGGAATAAAGATTTCAAAGGCACAGAGAACATGTCTCTTGGATACATCTTTTGATGAGCCAGCTCCCAGCTGAGCTCCCAGAGTGTGGGTGCATCTTATATACCCAGGCCTCTATATAAAGAACGCTTTAGAAGCTTCTGACTTTACGGCTTCATGTGAGTCATCAGGTTCCTGTTTTAGATTCATCAGGTTCGTGTATGCGTGTGTGTATGTTAGAACAACTGTGGGCAGAAAGCATGTAGATACTTACAAAAATGGCTTTAGGATGCATGTCAGAATTTCTTTTTTTTTTTTAATTTTTTTATGATTTATTTATCTTTATTTTATGTGCATTGGTGTGAAGGTGTCAGATCCCTTGGAACTGGATTTTCAGACAGTTGTGAGCTGCCATGTGGGTGCTGGGAATTGAACTCGGGTCCTCTGGAAGAGCAGTCAGTGCTCTTAACCGCTGAGCCATTTCTCCAGCCCCAGAATTTCTTTAAATAAGGAGAGTATATACGGTGTGTGTGTGTGTGTGTGAGAGAGAGAGAGAGAGAGAGAGGGAGGGAGGGAGGGAGGGAGGGAGGGAGAGAGAGAGAGAGAGAGAGAGAGAGAGAGAGAGAGAGAGAGAGAAGAATAGTACAGGTGGAGGTTCAGTTACATCAGTTACCTGCGAGGCTACACTCTTAGCCACTCAGACAGTGGTGTCAGAGAGTGTGTTAAGAGAGATGATTGTTTTCGTTGCAGACCAGCTCACAGGTCTTTGAGGAGCCCTTGACTTTCTCCTTCTTCCATGTCTTGTTATAAAGGGATTAGAGTCCAATTAAGCCATTTAATCCCAAGGTAGAAATTCATGTTTAAAAACAAGATTTATAGCTTCTTAAAAAAAAAAGACACCCATGTGAGTTGAAGTTTGTCCCTTCAAGTTGCCACATGCATGGTTCCAAAGAGCATTTTTAGCTGCGTACCCAACACACTCCTCCTAATTACCTTGCCTCATCCCTCTCCTCCTTCATCTCTTAAAGGGCCCTTCAGCCTAAACAGCCACATGCTGTCAGAAAGACTTCAACTTCTGAACTGCTGCGATTCACCTTGGCTCATCTCTTCTTAGCATCTTG
The DNA here is from genome assembly GCF_037038515.1 of Microtus pennsylvanicus. Taxonomy (NCBI): domain Eukaryota; kingdom Metazoa; phylum Chordata; class Mammalia; order Rodentia; family Cricetidae; genus Microtus; species Microtus pennsylvanicus. Next base: position 40,973,553 of record NC_134582.1, read on the forward strand.
GTGAGCAGGGCTGATAATAAAAATTGTATGGAGAGCAAGTGCTGTCTGGGAGCTGAACATGTGCAGACATCCTTACCCTGGGTGCTTTGTGCCCATTGCCTCATGAGGTGCCCACTGTGAGAGCATCCAAGCTGGCTCTATAGGTGTGGGACTTGTATGGTCACTTGGGGGCCATCGTTTGACTTAATGCGCTGCTATTGCCATCTTGAAATTCTTAACCATTTTAGCACAAGGGGCTTGCATTAAAGAAATTACAAAAAGGAAAAATGCAGAAATGGGCATTGGACCCACAAATTATATCGTTATCCTGAGATGCACCTGCCAATCCACAGGTTCCATTGTTTTTTTTCCCCATGTGATGCCCAGGCTATTGCAGATGTGACAGAGAGTCTCACATTATGCCAAAACCCTGTCATGAAAGTGTCTATCTACATCTCCATAGAGGAAAGTTTTATGACAAACAGGCAATCATGTTTATCATGAAACAGAAAAATGAGAAGTATCTGGGGATTTGGACAAGTTGTTTAACTCTTTGAACTCTCAGTTTCCTTATCTATAGAGTAGGGATAATAATAATAATAATAATAATAATAATAATAATAATAAATATTTAACTTACAGGATGCTTAAGAATAAAATGAGAGCACAAATATCTGACAAGATATATGACTTTAGCTAATAGTCTGAGTGACTGGCAAGTATTTAGCACCCAGCAGTGCTCATGACATGGGGATGCTCTCTTACCTACCATTAAGGTCCCAGTGGATTTACTCCTTACCTGAACAGCAGAGTTGGCAGGGAAGTCTGCCTTGTCCCCAGGCTGAGTGAACGCAGAGGGGCTGCTAGAGCTGATGAGCATGGGGGTGCTGATTTCCACCATCTGGTGACCTTCAGGAGAATGGACCATGCGGTTGAGTGTGTTCAAGGCTGTTGTGATGGAGAACTGCCCAGACCCCTTCCTCCTGGACCCAGGGCTCTTTCGGAGGGTGGATGTGTTGGTTGCTTTGCCTCTGGATGGTGAGGACATCAGGGACAGGTTCTTTGTGCGCGATAACTGATGCCCTTTGTTCTTCTCTAGGAGGTGTCTGGCTGTGAGGTTTGGCTGCAAAGATAAGAGAAGGGATAAGAATTACTCTCTGATATAGTACAGTAGCTAAGTCTCCCACTCATTAGTAGTCAATGCTAGCTTCTCAGCTGCTGGCTCAGATGCCCATCCTTGGGTCAGTTCCTGGATCAGATGGCCATCCTTTGGTCAGTAACTGGTCAGATGACCTTCTTTTGGTCAGTGGTTGGTCAGATGGTCACTCTTTGGTCAGCTTGGTGAAATGAATATCCTTTGGTCAGTAGATGACTGAGATGCCCATTCTTTTGTCAATATAATGACAAATTATATCTTTTATACATTTGAAGTACCAACATTTGATAACTTTGAGACATAGTAGACACCC
>NC_134582.1:40980000-40990073 GCF_037038515.1 Microtus pennsylvanicus
GTGGATGTGGGTGGAGCCTTGTGACTGGTTTAGCCAAAGGGCAGTAAGCCAGGGTGTGTAGTGTTAGTTACTTCAGAGGCTTTCAACTGTGAAGACACAATCCATTCTCCCCTTCTGTGGAAACTAGGAAGGACACATGCTCCAGATGTCACAGCTAAAAGACGGCCCAGGCCTATTAGTGTGGGTTCCCAGGAGGTTGTGAGTAGAACAGCTCAACATCCTATTGAACATAGAGCGTGGGTAGGAAACAGCATTTTCTCTGCTGAGCCACTGAGATTTTGGAGCTGTTTGGTAGTCCAGCATCACCCAGTCTTTTCTGTTTAAATACTGCAATTTACTTCTTTGGCTTAGTGGCTTAGCTCTGGATCTAGCCGGCTCTGAGTCCTCTTGTGACTTCCATGCCCTAGTTGCTCCTTCCTCCATGCAAACACACCCAACCTTAATTGCTTCTCGATTGGCTCAGAGGGCATTTGCTGACCTCCCAGATAAAGTTGCACATCACAACCTCTTGAAGGTATCCTCTGCTTCACTCTGCACCATCCATCATCCTTGTAGTCAATTACCCGCGTGCCTGACGGTGTGATCTCTGGGGTTAAGGACCCACGTCTACTCCGCATCTTTAGAATTTCGTGTAGGGCCTGAGAGAGCAGGTGCCAATGGACGACTAAATAAATGAGCATGCAGGACAGGGTCAGAGTGAATGGTTTATTTTTTTTCTAACCATCTTCAAATAGGTTTTCATTTATTCAATTTAATGCCTTAAAAATTGTTGTATTGTTTGTTACCGGATCCCAAGGCCTTTCACAAACTAGGCAAGTCATTTTTCTATGGAGGGCCTGTTCTGTGTTAGCTGGTCTGTAAAGTGTAGCAAACACACCTGCCACATGTTTAGAGAAGACAGAAATCAATCAGTGTTCACCTGGCTTCTGAAATGTTCTGGACATTTTTTTCCCCTCCCCAGCAAAGCTGCATAAATGGTGGAAATTTGAATAGACCAGAAGGTGTACCAGGCAAAAGGCAGGTGGACCAGGAAGAGGCCCAGGGAGAGACAACGCACAAGGAAGAAGAAGACGTTTCATTTTAGAGTACACACCCTAAAAGCACAATTGTTCTACATCTCCCTCTACCCTTCCCTCCGCTGGTACTTGGACTGGCTGTGTGAAGGATATACCCAATCCCTGGAAGCTGGGCAGTGCATAGGGCACACCCTTTGCTGTAGAACCTGTTCCGGCTTTCATGCATGGAAGAATTGGCTTCTTCTCCCCAATTATGCCTCAGCCCTATTTTCAACACCCTGCTGGAGGGTGGGGACACTGCCTGGTACTTTTTATAGCTCTCCAATACTCACTTTTAATGCTTTTATGCAGGGTAAGCACCCCGAGAATGCAGTTAAACAATGGAAATTCTCTTTTGAATTTGCAATGACTTGCTTCAAACTAGGGTGAGGCTCGTGGCTAGTGAGGTTAGAGAGACTAGAGGTTGGGTAATTATACTGGAGAAACAGATAGCCTAGCTTGGTTTTTAAGTCATTTAAAAAAAAACCCACAGAAGTAAGGCTGGGGAATTAGCTCTCTAGGTAATGTGCTTGCTGAGCAAAGGTGACGAGCTGTGTTTGAATCCCCAGACCCTGCGTAACTGGGTGTGGTGGCACATGCCTGAAACCCCAGTACCGGTGGTGGGGGTGGGAGACAGGCAGGCCCGTGTGCTCGCTGGCCAGTCAGTGTCATCAAAACAGCAAACTCCAGATTTACTGAAAGACTCTCACAACAAAGATGGGACCGCTGTAGGGGACGGAATCTGATGTCAACTCTGGCTTCCCTCTGGAATTTTACATCCAGTGGTCACGACTCCCAGTATGTTGGTAGATGTTGGTGCGCATCATTGCTGTCCCTTGCCCACTTCTATGCACAAATACACAGTTTTAGAGCTGCTTTCAACTTAGTCCAACCTTGTTTTATTGTGGTAGAAAACATACGTGTTTCCTACCGCATATGTGTTCTCTATCATTTTCTTTCAGTGTCTAGCTCAACAGTGTTGAGCATTCATAGTGTTCTGGACAGATCTCCATTACCGTCTCATCTTGGGAACTTGAAAATCTATATTTATCTGATCTACATGGGAAGTAGAAAAAGACAAGATCTCCTAAGTAAACTGGGAGTGTGGAGATTATGGGAGAAGGCAGAAGTGGAGGGGAGAAGAAAGGAGGGGAGCAGAGAAAAATATATAGCTCAATAAAAACAATAAAAAAAGATAAAATAGAAAATCTATACTTATTCAATTTGTTTTCAGCTCAACAATAGATCATAGATTTTCCAATAATATCAAGTGTTTCACAATATTATTAACATTTAAATGGTATATATAAAATTTTTCTAGTACCATCATGAAGAGTAGACCAGGCCTAGTGGTGCACGCCTTTAATCCTAGCACTCAGGAGACAGAGGCAGGTGGATCTCTGTGAGTCTTGAGTCCAGCCTGGTCTGCACAGTGAGATCCTGTCTGCACCCCCTCTCCCCCCACCAAAGTGAGTCCTTACTGTTGATTATTTAGATTATTTCTGCATTTCACTATTACATATAATGCTATGGTGAACATTTCATTTCAAATGTTTTGGACCAGCAACTTTACATGTTGACTTAAATATTTCCTTATAGTCAGCTCTCAGATGTGGAACTGTTGACGGAAAGCAGTGCACACTTTAAGTATTTTTTTAAAATATGGGTGAACTTGCATTTTGATGAGAGAAATTTGATCACTTGACACTCCCAAAAAGAGAATAAAAAAGACCAGTTTCTCCATATTCACCAGAACTAGGTGTCATTGTACAGACTTTTTCTTTCGAGGTTCCAAGTGAGTTCTAAGCCTCATATTAAATAGGAATTGCTCTCAGGCATCACTGGGGCACACAGACTCTCTTGAGCAAGCTTGACTCAATGTAGACAGGAGTCTCACGTACCTCTACGAACAAGATGGGGAAGATGCCCACTTTATCTCCCAGCTTCCCTTCCGCCCAGTTCTCATCCACTCGGCTGATCACTGTGATGATGTCATCCTGAAAGAGAAGGCCTCATGTCAGCTCTGTCTTCCACGTTCAGGGCATGGGATCTTCCCATGGAGACCAGTTTGTACCGGGGAACAAAGGGTGGAGCTCTTGAGTAGGTTGTGTGGGAAATATTTCTGTCATCTTAAAAGGTAGTGTTCAGGCACCGAGATGTTCAAGATGAAAGGAAGTTTTTGGCAGATGAGTGGAACCCAGTAGGAAAATTCAGAACACTCCAAAGGGAATCCGTGGTTTTCATTTAAACTATCCTGATGGAGAAGCCAAAAGGGAAGCCATAGGGGATTCAGCTCTAGCTTGGTAAAGGGGAATAACTTTCGTTCCCATTTTGAAGACTTTTAGGACTGACTCCATCTTAATATGTTAAAAATAAAGCGGTTTTCATTCAAAATTTTCTTGCTACAAAAGATTACATGTAAAGTTGGAGAAAATTAAAAATATTGATAAGAAAAACAAGTGGATCCTGTCTGCCACAGCACAACCACCGCTAATAGCTTGCTTCACATTTTTAGATGCTTTTGTAGTAAGATAAAAGATATATGCATATAAATGTTGATCTCAGTTCTTTTCAAGGATACACATATGCCTTCCATAAAGTGCATAAATTTTGGAAATGAGCTGGAACAATCAACTATAGCCATGAACCCTCATCCAAACCAAGGTGTGAAACCTAACACCTCCTTTGTGCCCTTTCCCACACTCCAGCCTCGTGACCTCTGGTACCGCCCACACTCCTTTTGTCTACTCTCCTACTTCATACAAATGATGTCATACTCAATACCCTAAGAAGAACACTTTTGTTGCAAATCTCTCTCTCTCTCTCTGATACATGTGTGTGACATGTACCATGGTATGTGCGTGCTAGTCAGAGGGCAGCTTCTGGGAGTTGGGTCTCTCCTTGAACCCCGTGGTCTGGGACTGGACTCAGGTCATCTGGTTTGGCAGCAAGTGCCTATGTCTACTGTGCCATCTCCTTAGCCACCACAGCCTCTTCTTTGTGCTTTTGAGAGAGACTTGCTATGGCCCCCACACTGACTTCATTGATCTTCTTATTCATCTGCCTTAATCTCTCAAATGTTGAGATTACAGACATGCCACAGTATTTGGCAAAGGGAAGATCTCGGGTTGAATTTGGACATGGGGTTTAGGATGACCCTAGATTTTTCTAGAGAAGTCTCAGCGTTCCACAGTGACAGAATGGACAAAACCCTCATCACACTTCCCCACTGATGTATATGTGTTTACTACTAGACTCCCAGTAAAGCAGAAGGAAGGGCATTGCTCCATCACTTTGTTCCCAGAGACCTGTCAGATGGGGGAGGGGGCTGGACTGATGACTCAGTAGTTAAGAGCACTTGCTCTTGCAGAGGACCCAGGTTCGATTCCCAGCACCCACACAGTGACTAGCAACCATGTGTGACTCCAGTTCCAGAGATCCAATGCTCTTTTCTGTTTCCACATGTGCCAGGTATACACATGGTGTAATACACACATGTGGGCAGAACTCACATACATAGCATGAAAATAGATTAAAATATATTTAAAAGAAATCATTAAATGAACGGGTTTATGGGTTTTTATTGAGGAATTATAACAGTACCACTTCATGGACTTACATGTTAACTTGTCATAGCAGCAACTAATAAGGAAACCCCAGCTTAGATTTCTATGAGGGGATTTGGACATCTATGGTACAACAACTTCTGAAAACTCCGTTGAAGCTCCAGTTAATACTTTATTTTATAAGTGTTATTATAACCATATGTCACTTCACAGCAGTAAACCATTGACCAATACATAGTCCATGTAGTTGAAATTATACACACACTTCGCTTACATATGTGCATGAGTGTGCACACATACAGATATACATGTTCACTCATGTGTAGTGTGTATACTCTTTAAAAAATCAGCAGACAAAGCTACAGTACTGAAAACAGCCTGGTATTGGCATAAGAACAGACAGGAGGACCAATTGAACAGAATAGGAGACCTGGATATTAATCCACACTCCTATGAACACCTGATTTTTGACAAAGATGCAAAAAAAAAAAATAAAATCGAAAAAAGCATATTTAGCAAATAGTGCTGGAATAACTGGATATCAACATGTAGAAGAATGAAAATAGACCTATATCTATAACCATGCACAAAACTCAAGTCCCAAATAGATCAAAGACCTCAACCTAAAGCCAGCCACACTGAACCTTATAGAAGAGAAAGTGGGAAGTACACTTGAACGCATTGGCACAGGAGATCACTTCCTAAATATAATCCCAGCAGCACAGACACTGAGAGAAACAATTAATAAAAGGGACCTTCTGAAACTGAAAAGCTTTTGTAAAGCAAAGGACACGGTTAACAAGACAAAACGACAGCCTACAGAATGGGAAAAGATCTTTGCTAACCCCACATCAGACAGAGGTCTGATCACCAAAATATACAAAGAACTCAAGAAATTGGACACCAAAAGATCACATAATCCAATAAAAAAAAATGGAGTACAGACCTAAACAGAGAACTTTCAATGGAGGAATCTAAAATGTCTGAAAGACACTTAAGAAAATGTTCAACTACCTTAGTTATCAGAGAATGCAAATCAAAACAACTCTGAGATTCCATCTTACACCTATAAGAATGGCTAAGATCAAAAACACTGATGACAACTTATGCTGGAGAGGTTGTGGGGTAAAGGGAACACTTCTGCATTGCTGGTGGGAGTGCAAACCGGTACAACCCCTCTGGATGTCAGTGCGGCAATTTCTCAGAAAATTAGGAAACAATCTTTCTCAAGACCCAGTAATACCAATTTTGGGTATATATCCCAAAGGATACTCAATTGTGCCACAAGGACATGTGCTCAGCTATGCTCATATCAGCATTGTTTGTCATAGTCAGAACCTGGAAACCAACCTAAATGCCCCTCCACCGAAGAATGGATAAGGAAAATGTGGTAAATTTACACAATGGAGTACTACACAGCAGAAAAAAATTACAACATCTTGAATTTTACAGGTAAATGGATGGAGCTAGAAATCACCATTTTGAGTGAGTTAACCCAGACACAGAAAGACAATTATCATATGTACTAACTCACAAGTGGTTTTTAAACATAAAGCCAAGATAACCATCCCTCAAATCACAATCCCAGAGAACTTAGAAAACAATGAGGACACTAAGAGAGACTTACATAGATTTAATCTACATGGGAAGTAGAAAAAGACAAGAGTAAATTGTGAACATGGAGACCTTGGGAGAGGGTTGAAGGGGAGGGGAAAGATAGGAAGGGGAGCAGAGAAAAATGTAGAGCTCAATAAAAATCAATACAAAAATCATCAGTGTTAAATGATGACTGTGGCTTCTCCATAGTCTCTGTGTGGTCTGTGATTACCTTGAGGAAGGTCAAGCAGTCCTGGTTCTCACTCTTATCCTTGTCTCGAAGTTCAAAGTTGTAGAGGGCCCTGCAGAGTGGTGGTGGCTGGGGCAGCTGCTTGATGACCTCCACGGAGCTGGCTGGGAAGATCCCACTGACCCCCATTGATCTCCCCCTGGTACCAGTTCTCATCAAGCTGTCTCCGGAGGAGAATGACATCTCCTTTATTAAACTTCAGGTCACCCGGATTCTTCCCTCTGTAGTTACACAAGGCCTTGGCTCGAGGCACCTGCAAGTGGCAAAGACCAGAAAATAGGAAGTGAGCTTAGGGATGGAGGGATGGGAGGTCTCATAGCAACGACTAGTGATGGTTGTGTGTAGACCATCTAGCTCATTTAGCCTAAGTAGCTGTCTTGTTTTCTTTTCCCAGCCTGTGATGAGGTGCTGTGGCAGAAACAATTTAAGAGGAAAGAGTTTGGCTCACAGTTCAAGGGACTCACCGTAATGGGATAGGCATGGCAGCAGTCTCAAATTAAGAAAATGTCCTTCAGGCTTGTCTAACACCCTGATCTTTTGGAGGCATTTTCTCAATCGAGGTTCCCTCCTCTCACATGACTTTAGTTTATATGAAGTTGATATAAAACCAGTCAGTACAGTGAGTTAGTAATTCTCTCTGTGTCCAACCTGATTTCGCCTGGTTGTACTTCTTTCTACTTATGTGATTAGGGTTGTTTAATATTTTTTTGGACTATGTTCACATACAAAACAGAGTGTCAGTAGAATGTCTACCTCATTAGGGCTTTTGTGAGCAATAAAGGATATCCATAATGCATTTAACATCTTGCCTGGAATATACCATGTGCTTAGTGAATGGCTTCCTTTATTAGCATCCTGTATAATGGGGAACTAATGACACCAGTTCTGCATCCTCCTCAGCAATGATGGAAGAAAATGGAAGTGGAAGCCACCTGCAAATAGGAAGTTGTTTGTGTGAGGGCTGAGGCATAATTTGTCTCCAGTCTTCTTCAGAATCTCTAGATCTCATGAACGTTTGGATCATTAGGAAACTCAACAGAGACAAGGAAACAATTAGTCAGGAATCAATCATAGCTTTTGAAAAAAATAAATCAGCATGAATCATCATTTGTCAAATCAGTAGTCTGTCTAAATAATTAATTCAGTCAAATGTTCTTACCCCCCGCCCCCAAATTGGGACTGGTTTCTCCACATGGGAATGACCTTGATCTGGTCTTATTGGAGGTTGACTTGGTACCCTGAAAGTTCTCACAGCTCAGGTTCCAACAAAAGCCTCTCTCTCACCTGAGATATTTGTGTGTGCCTTTCTAGGCAGTGGGATGAAACAGTTCCCATGCATTGTGATAGCTTGCTCTTCTGAGGAGAGTAGGAAGGCTTTAATTCAGGTCTCCCGGGATTTTCTGGGTCTACAATGCTCATTTGAAAATGGAATTCCAAGTAGAGTGTAGAGAAGAGACCTTGCATCCCTTTGGCGATGGGGTAATGGAGCTACAGATATTGTAAGGGGAACCTGGGCTTAGAGAATTACAAGGACACAGCTCACTGTGGGAAGGAGATTGGAGGGTTATTGAGCAAGGTGTAGAAGTGGTTGAATAAGGTGTAAGAAACACATTCATATAGTAAGAACTCTGTTGTCAATATAGTTAATAATGTTGATTCATAACCTTTAGCATGAAGTATCTCTCTCAATGTGCTGTTCAGTGTAATAGAAGTCAAGGAGAGTCGCGCAGACTAGGTTTCCACTGCATATCAATTTATCTGCTTAGGGAAATCCTAGATGTCTGTGCTTCAGAACACTAAGATTATTTTAAAGCCAGTGTTTTGGTATTGATATTTCTCCAAAGTGTTGAGTTTAGTTTTTTAACTTTTAAAACAAAACGATTGTGTTGCCTTAGAATTAGACAAAACTGGGAGCAGGGGAGAGTGGGGTAGAGCTTACAGGTAAGGTATGGAGCTATGGGAGGAAACTGGGAAGAGAATGAGCCAAACTGAGCAGGACAGGTAATAGCAATTACGACCTGCCTTGAAGAAGATGACTTTTGGGAAACCAGCATGTAGAGGGACGCGAGCAGGGGATCCCGAGGAAAGGCTAATCTTGTGAGACACCAGCGATCAATACCTCTCCTCCCAAATTCCTTCTCTCCAATCATCACATAATTGGCATCATAACACAAGCCACAGTTTTCTGGGCACATACTACATGGAGTACTGGCTGGCCATACTGTTCGGTCTTCCCGCAGCTGTGTGGGATGCAGCAGCAGCTCTGACTGCCATCTTGAACAATGAGGATGAAGGCGGCTTCTAAGCTACTGCCCTGGACTACTCTCTTTCAGACTTCTGTTTGAAAGCCTCATAAACTTTTATCTTAACTCATTTTCTTCTATATTTATAAAAAGGAAAAGAATGAATGATAAAAAATCCAAGTCCTTTACACAATCATGGTAATGTATATGGTAATAATATTTTCATACATACCAGAGACCATTACTCCAAAATGTATTTATTTAATTTCTTACAGCAACCACTGAAGTATATATAAATTCAAATTTCAAAACTTAAAATCAGAAAAGTTAAAAGTTGCCCAAATCCACAGAGCGAGGTCTAGCAGATCAGGTTCTGAACACAGGACTCTCTTAAGCATGAAGCTCATGCTTCTCAAAATCAAATCTGTGGTTTACCTGTGCCAGAATCCTGCAGGATGCTGAAAGCACACAACCCCAGCCCTCAGCTGTGACTTATTTGCTCAGTCTTCCTTGGAGTAGGATTTCTTTTTGGAGTTGCGTTTTAATTTTAATGAATCTTTTCTACCATCTAGGTTGGACGCTACTCATTTGAGCTACATCTTTTTCTAAATCAAATGGGGGCAACAGAGATTTGATATAAGCTTGTAAATTACTAACCTACTTTCTTCCTTTCCTTCCGGAAGATATTTCTAGTGCAAGTGCCATAACGTATTTTAATGAGTACCGAGAGAGTGCATTAAAGTAAAGTTGCATAAAAGTGCTTCAATTCCTTTGAAGTTGCCTAAACTTTGAAACTCCATGTTGGTACTAATTGTCCGTCTTCATCTTCATCATTTCTTTTCTCCATTCCTCTTCAACAGGAGGCAGTGTTGTGAACATGGACTACAGATTCTATATTCAGCACAAGGCTTTCTGTCTTAGATCTTCCTTCTGGTTAAGATGTCCCCTATTTATTCTTGGTACTCCCATTATAGTGACAGAAAACATTGTCTTCCATGTGCAGCTAGGGAGGGGGGAGGCAGGAGGGAGAGAGAGGAGGAGAGAAAGAGGATGACCCTGAAGGGAAGGAAATGGAGATTTCTCAGGGTTCTATCAGGCCACTGAAGTTTTCCCTTATGTATTGCACTATTGAATTTTTCACCTGCTCATCTCAGTCACGTGGTCTCACAACCCTGCGAAGTGGCATCACCCTATTTCATGGGACTGGAAAATTCTGATATGGTAAATGTCACCAGACAAGGCCCAAGAAAGACTGGCTCACCTGACCCCAAAGCCCTGGTGCTGCGGCCACACTCCTTCCATTCTAGCTGGAGGAACCAGAGTGTTTTCTCATTGGGAAATAGTCACCGGGACTGTTTAGTAA